>NC_070588.1:32554322-32651822 GCF_027409825.1 Scomber japonicus
ACCGCCAATCTTCCAATTGGTGGACGACTGCTCTACCTCCTGAACCACAGCCACTGAGCCACAACAATGCTGACTGGATGTGCTGGTGTTTGGAGAAGAAGAGACATGATTTTGGATATTATGACCTCAGCTTGATTCATCAAGCTGCCATTCATTAAAACCTGAAAATGATTAATATGATCAAGCATAACACATTGTTATTCTACTTATTCCATGATAATTGATTATCACCATAATGTAAGCATAACATCAATGTAACACTTTCTCACATTAAGTAAGCATTCTCATACCAACATTTGTGTTTATGAAAGGAGAAGTTATAATCACAGTTCTTCAAATATACATTTATCTGTGATCACTGTAATATCTGTTACAATGGAGGTTTCTTTAGGTAACTGATACTGATATAAGTAATTGGTATTGTTTAAACCATATTACTTACTAAGATGTTCTTGTTTTAAACACTCATTTTCTCATTTTTGCTCTGTGTGGTTTCAGGAGACACAGAGGGGGGAAAGTCAGGAATGTGTGGTTTTGGTTTATGATCGTGGTCTGTGTGACTAATCTAAGTCTCTCCGATAAATTATGACGTCCGAAAGAGACACCAAAATCTGTCTTTCATTACTTTTATGTAGTTCTTGTCACTTTTGGTTGCTCCATGGAATGTTAATGGATCTTTGTTTGTCCAAGAGAGAGACCCTGTCAGTCTCTATATCAAACCTGGTCCAATTTACTCATTGGAGGGTCAAAGGTGACTCTGACCAGATGATGTTCCGAGCCGTACTGATGTTGTGTCCGCTACACAACACAGTTAATGACTGAAGAGCTGTCTTGTCATTAGGGTGACAGTTCAGATAAGACTTTATTGATCACCACAGGGGAAATTCACAAACCGATTGTAGGCCATAAATCAGTGCTCTATCTACATCCTGCTCAGGCACAAGTCTCAACCATTTTTGTTAAATGTCACCATAGTTGCACTGTCAAAACCAGAATAAACAGTTCAGTAAGTATAAGTGATGTATGCACACTCAGTACAGGAAATGTCAAAAGAAGAACAGAGTAGACTTTAATGCTTTACAGCAACATTCAGACAGTTGCACATCAGAGCACAGAGGATGCTGACAGGTTCGTTTGTTGGCTTTAGGTTAGAAAGAGCCACTGAGTTAACATTCCATAAAAATGTCAGTTTGACTAAGTTGAACAAGTAACATTTACATAGAACTTATGACACAGCATAAACTAAATGTCATCACTTTAACAGAAAGGTTACAGCAATAAAAGGTTGAATAAACAGGGACATTAAAGGTGTGTCTTGTCACAAAAAGAGCACTGTGATAAATGAGACAGTTATTTTTCAGTGTTTATGCATGAAAATAAGGTAAACTCCATCAATGGATACTGTTAATGAGTCAACCAACTCTGTTCCAGCAGGAGGAACACATTTGTGGACAAGGCATTCAATTTCCTCAGGGGAGGCACAATAATTATTCATTTAAATATTTTGTTTAATAGAATTATTAATTTGCATAAACAAAATACCTCTTGTTAACGAAGGACTCTCTGCAACAGCTTTCTTTCATCTCTGTGCAACTGGGAAAGCAGCAGAACTGTCCATGGTGCTGAAGTGGACAACAGCTGAGAAATGTCTTTCTCCCTTTCTAAGACACATTGTTTTACACAACAACCAATCAATCATTTTCAATCTAACTTTACCCACCAAATCACACACACAGGGAGAGAGAGAGAGAGAGAGAGAGAGAGAGAGAGAGAGAGAGAGAGAGAGAGAGAGAGAGAGAGAGAGAGAGAGAGAGAGAGAGAGAGAGAGAGAGAGAGAGAGAGAGAGAGAGAGAGACGGAGGAGGAGAGAGGAGCTCAGTGCAGTCCCCCAGCAGTCTAAACCTATAGCAGCATAAACTGGAGCTGGTCCAGGACAAGCTTGGCTGGTCCTAACTATAAGCTTTATGAAATCAGAGATACTATGAACCACAAGTAATCAATCTTTATTTGTATAGCGCCAAATCACAACAAAGTTATCTCATCTATCAATCAATCAATCAATCAATCTGATTGATAGCTTATGGTGTGGAGGCACCATATTGTTCCGCATAGTATTATGATGTTTACATTTTACACAAACTCATTTGATACTATACTGTACCACTCATTCCTGGTTGGAAGTCTTGTGAAATGAGGCCAAGATACATTTTTTAAGCTTAATGTTGGAACCTTTTCTTTATTTATTAAAATAAGCTTTCAGTGACTGATCAAATAAAAGCAATATGCCAAAAAAAAATACAGATGAACAAATAGCAGTAGTCATGGAGTTTGCTGCTACACATCTTCAGTTATCTTCATCAGCAAATGCAAACTGCTCTCAGCACAAACTCTGTGTTCTGTGGTTAAATATGACACATTTGTGAGTGCTTCAGGATGGCACAGCTAATTAGAACATGCCAGCACACAGCAGGGATTTAACTCCTGTACGTGCTTTCAGCAGCCCCGTCAGCTCTTTTAATTGACTTGCCTCGGAAAGGACAAGGCATGAAAGCTGGTTAGCTTTCTCTAAATTGTCACTGAGTCATCTAATCAATGTGACTGTCTAAAGGTCGGCTGACATTTTATTCTGAGCGTGTGCTGCTGCTCTAAAAACAGCTGCAAAACAGACAACTAACAAGAAGAATGAGTCAACCCAGCTGGAGGGAATGTTCATATGTGTGTGTGTATGTGTGTGTGTGTGTGTGAGAGAGAGTTTGTAGATTAATCTTATAGTATGTAGTGAAGATGGTATTTGCAGTAATTTCAATTTCATATATCTTCATATATTTCCAGTCACAAAGTCACTCCTCTAGTTTTTGGGAAATCCAGGGACTCTGATATTAAATGATTTACTCACAATCTTCCTTCCTTCCTTCCTTCCTTCCTTCCTTCCTTCTCTCTTTCTTTCCTACCCATTACCTTCCTTCTTTCCTCTGTGCTTCTTTCCTTCCTTCCTCCCTTCCTCTTTTCCTTTCTCTCCCTCCTACCTTCCCTCCTTCCTTCTTTCCTTTACTCCCTTCCTTCCTTCATTCTTCCTTCTTTCCTTCCTTCCTCCTCCCTCCTTTCCTTCCTTCATCCTCCCTTCCTTCTTTGACTCGAGGACAACAGGAGGGTTAAAGCTGGATGTAATAGAAAACAGATCATCCAAAAAGCATTTTGTGTGTGTTATCAGATATTGTGCTGTATTCACTTTCATATACAAAAGCAGTTTTTAGTGAGAAAAAACCCATTTTATGTTACCTGCCCAGTTCCAAGCCAAACACTGAGTTGACAATTGGAGACTACCTATTCAACATTAGCAGATACAGAGCAAGATATGAGTGAATAGGAAGGTAAATATTAGACTTGCATTCCTTAGGGAACAAACACGAAACCTAATCAATGCTAATGGTGCCACATTACTGCTTTAGGCAAAGATTTGATTGATTGAATGGAAAGTTGAGTTATGTAGACCGATAACAGTATTTCACTGAATGAATACAGAACAAAGGAGAGCCACCATGAAACTAAACGATAGCAAATATAAGTTTGAGAACTCAGAACTTGATTTCTTTTCCCCTTAGTCAACAAACACAGAGCACCTTCCATGACAAAGATGAGCCACTGAGTGCAAATGAAGTTACTTTATCCCAGCTGAGTATTTCAACAGCTCTTCTGAGTGCTTCTAAGAACAGCATAATGAGGAGGAGGGCAGAGATAATGGACCAGGCTCATAGCATTACTTGACACAACAACTGAAGATAAGGACTTTGTTCTAATAATGGACACAGAGGTTATCTAATTATTCCAATGCTCATTGGTGCTGTTTTGTTATCTTTTACAAAAACAAATGTGTCTTTTTTAATATGTGACTTTATGTTAAGATAAAGTGACACAACACAGCAGTTAAAACTGGGTCTGTATTGTGTGTTCAAACCTTAAAACTGTTCCATTATAACAGGTAAATAGATGTAATATAATAACTTTGTAGATCAATCTGTGTGTGTAAGGAACATGTATTGTAAATTCTAGAGAAACTTAGATAATTAGATTTACTGTAGATTTAGTTGATTCAAGTCCTGATATTTAGTCATTTAGACTAGACTAAACCTAAAACCATTCAGGGGACGACAACTAAATGGCATTTTAGTCAAAAGACAACTTAAACTATTTGCTGCCAAATGAACACAGCTGCTGTCTGATATAAACTGCTGAGCATCAGTATGTGATGTCATCACCATCTATGATGAGTAGTGTATGTGTTGCTGACAGGGGGGTGGGGGGAACAGAGGAAATGTTTAGATGGGGAACAGGTGTGTCATCATCATCTATTGGATATTATGAATAATGTTTGACTAACTACATTTGAACATATCAAAGCTGAATAAATAAGCAATACATATGACGAAAAAAGTCAACGTCAGTAAGCATTCTGGTTGTGGAGGTTTGCTGGAACTCAGCAGTCAGAGCAGTAATGAAAAGATGTGACATTGAAAAAGAGAAGAAAGACCCATCCCAAAAACATCCCAGCTCCCAGCACAGAGAGAGGACAGAGTTTATGGCTGCTTGTGGAGGAAAGGCATCCATCATTGTTGTGTATGTTCACTGTTAAATATTCCCAAATGTATCTTTGTGTTATGCTGCTGAACATGAAAACAAAACAAGAGCCATCCTGTCAGTGGAGTCAGACCTGCAGGTTCTGTCTCCACATGTCTCATTAACACTTCCATCTTTGTTTTTCCTTGCACATCTTAAATATAAGCTCATTGAGTAAAATGAAAGTATTGTATTCATTGTTACTATTTTCATCTAAATGATTTATCTGTAAATGTGACTTTATTCAGAGTGACTGAGGATGAGCCTATAATGAGCCTGTGCAAATAAAGGCCATGCAAGTTCTACTGAGGGTTGGCCTGAAATGTTGCTGTGGACTAAGACTGTTTGGGAAGCACTGGCTGAGTTTAAAATGTTACTTTTTGTAGTTTTGTAAATATTGACCTCCATATGCCTTCCACCCTCACTCTATTTTAAAGGCAGCTCTTTTTCTGATATTTTTCTGTTGTAAATATGTTATTTTTCTGTTTTTATGTGGAAATGACTGATCAGTTTGAGAATGGCCTCTCTCTTCTTTGTATGCTGAGAGTATATTTGGAAGTGACAATAAAATTGATTCTGATTCTGATTGTGAAGGTGAAAAATGCTGTATGTCTCCAAACCAAAGTATGTTGGTTATTCAAAATGATTTGCTTGAAATGTATGTAGATATAGCTATTACTAAAGAAAAGTGACACTTTTTAAACTAAAAATCATATAGAATATTGTAATAATAAAAACAGATTTAAAAGCTTCAGTGTAGTAGAATTTCATTTAATGTAGAGTAGGTGGTAGCTTATAGCTCAGTACTGTTGCACAGCATTGCTGAGTCAGCAGATTTGAAATGGGTCTGGAGGAAGAGATGTTATAAAACAGGAGAACCTGAGACTGATGATGACACTGGATCAGTCATCTGAACTGAAATTCATTCTGTCAATGCCAGCAGTGTTCAGATCCATCTGTCATCTGCAGTGTGTGTTTGTGTGTGTGTGAGAGCTGAGTTTGTGTGTATGGTGTACTCAAGGTGAATCTGTAAATATGTTTCTGTGTGCATTTATCCATTCTGATCTGTTAGCTCAGTATATATTCATATGTACTGTATGTGTGTGTGTGTGTGTCTGTCTGTCTGTCTGTCTGTGTGTGTGTGTGTGTGTGTGTGTGTGTGTGTGTGTGTGTGTGAGAGAGAGAGAGAGAGAGAGAGAGAGAGAGAGAAAGTAAGTATATATTTCTTCAGCTCCGTAGGTTTTTTGTAACCTGTGTTTGAATTGTCTGTCTTGTGTTTTGTGCTCTCTAATAATACAAAACATCATTTTCCCATGGTATTCATTTTATTTTATTTTTTATTTTTTATTTTTTTTTTGCAATCAACTTTTTTATTGAATTTAACATTAAATATTGACACATACAAGAGTCAAATACACACACAACGCACAGAACACCCCCACCCATCCCTCCCCTCTACAACCCCTTCCCCACAAAACAAATACCCACCCCCCCCTTTTACTGGACACACAGTTGTATATATAATACAAAATCAGAGTCAGGAAAATCGACTAGGATGACACCGAATACAGGATTACAAACCGCATCAGTTCGGACAAGAGAATATCAAAGGTCACAGTAAAAATGTTTTAACATCCTCTGCAGCTTTTTTCCACATATCCAACGTTTGTAGCTTGGAATTATTAATGCGAGCTGACGACCACTCCAGATAGATCACCTCCAGTAGGGCATGTAGCCAGTGTGTAATTGATAACTGGTATGGTGGAAGCCACCTTAAAACTATAATTTTCTTGGCTGCGGTCATGCCAGCTAGCCAGAGTTTACGCTCCACCTCAGCGATCTTAAATCTGGAGTCATCGTTTAAAAGTAGAAAAGCTGGTTCTAGCGGGAGTTTTCTTCCTATCAGACCAGATACCTTATCCACTACTTGAACCCAGAAACTTTGTACCTCTGGGCATTCCCACAAGACATGCATTAATGTACCCATAACACCTTGACTACAGAATGTACAGTCAGGATTGGGAGCCAGACCCATCATATGTCTTTTACGTGGTGTTAAGTAAGTCCTGTGACAGATTTTATAATGGATTAATTGGTGGTTTGGGTTTTTAGATGATTGAAATACATTTTCCCACACAGTATCCCAATTAATTGACTCAGTTCCTAGGTGTATATCTGCCTCCCAAGATCTGCACTCAGGTGATTCTGTAGGAATGTATGAAAGCAGATTGTTATAAATATAAGAGACTGTTTTCTTTCGGGGAGATTTTTCTATCAGTGATACTAAGGGGTGAATCCTCAATTCAGCCCCCCATGGGATCTTGAGTGAATTAAGGGCTGACCTTACTCTAAAATAGAGGAATTGTGAGCTTTTTGAAATACCAAAGTGGGATATTAGGTTGGGAAGGTCCAAAATTGCGTTTTGACCCGAGATATCCCCCAATGTCAAAATGCCATGTTCGGCCCAGGATTGAGAGATAAATGGTTCGCCACCCGTCAATAAGTTGGCGTTATGCCAAATAGGGGATTGTTTGTGCCATTTTGATTTAAAACCCATATATTTTTCTACATTTGTCATGGTTTGTATTACATATGATATTATTGGGCCAAATTGGGAATAACATTTTTTATGTTTGAGTCCAGAGAAAGCTACATCTTTAAGTCTTAAAGGATGGACCAGCTCTTGTTCTATTGTCTTCCAGGGTGAAGCAGGTTCTGCATCAAACCATTGTTTCAAGGAACGCAGCACGAAGGCCCAATGATATAGTTTAAAGTTCGGGCAGGCCCATCCACCCTGGGGTTTGTCTCGTTGTAAAGTTGACAATTTAATGCGAGACTTTTTCCCATTCCAGATAAACTTTCTAAGCTTTGTGTCAAGTTTCTGCCAGAACCCCGCAGGGGTTGGCAGAGGGAGCATAGAGCTTACAAAGTTTATGCGCGGAAGTACATTCATTTTGATTGTAGCTACCCGGGCGGGCAATGACGAAGGGAGAGCTGCCCATCTATTAAGGTCATCCTCAAGTTTCTTCAAAATGGACGAGTAATTATTTTTTGCAATTGACTGGATACATGGGCTGATTTCTATACCTAAATATACTGCCTTTTGTGCCACCGGTATTCGGGGTTGGATGTTCAACTTCTTCAGATCAGTGTTCAACAGTAGTAGGATCGATTTGGAGTAGTTAAGCTTATAACCAGAAAGTGCACCAAAGTGTTCAATAATTTTCAGTACATTCGGGAGGGACTGTTGTATGTTGGAGAGGTAAACAAGTGTGTCGTCCGCATACATTGAAATAGAATGTGATGTGGACCCTATTTTAATTGGAGTAACCAGCGTGCTTTGTCGTATATATTGGGCTAACGGTTCTATTGATAGGTTAAAAATGGCAGGAGATGCTGGGCACCCCTGTCTAGAACCGCGACCTATATTAAAAAGAGCAGAAAGTTGTCCAGCCGTAACAACCCTGGCAGAAGGATTAGAGTATAGAACTTGAATCATTTTAATAAAATTTGGACCAAAATTGAATTTTTCTAAGACTCTCCACAGGTATCCCCACTCCAAGCGATCAAACGCTTTTTCTGCATCCAGAAATAGGAGTCCACCTGGCAAGCCTATATTTTTGGCATCAGCAATGACATGCAAAAGCCGACGTACATTGTCTGATGCAAACCGTCCTTTAAGGAAACCAGTTTGGTCTGGGTTGATTAACTTTCCCATAACTTTGTCCAGCCGCATAGCAATAACTTTAGAATAAATTTTGATATCTGCGTTTATTAGTGAAATAGGGCGGTAACTTGCACAATTCTGGGGATCCTTGCCGGGCTTAGGAAGTACTGAAATAAGTGCTGTGTTAAGGTCTTTATGAAAACAGCCTTTACCTATAGCAGCGTTAATAGTGTCTAACCAAATCGGACCAATAATATTCCATAGTTCTAGATAGAGTTCAGCAGGAATTCCGTCAATTCCTGGGGAGCGCCCCCTGTTGGTTAATTTAACTGCTGTATGTAGTTCATGTAACGTTAATGGGGCATCCAGTTCCTCGGATTCATTGTCAGATAATGCGGGCAGGTTCAGCTTATCAAAGAAAGAATCGAATAATTCTGGTGAAAGTCTATCCTCTGAAGAGTACAGATTTTCAAAGAATGACTTAAATGCACTGTTAATATCAGCTGTTTTCGTAACCGGACCCTTTACCGGGCAGTTAATAGATGGAATATTGAACTGGTTTTCCTGCCGTTTCAACGTTAAAGCTAGGAGACGGCTTGGTTTACTGCTGTCAGTGTAATATCTATGTTTGGTAGTATGCATCAAAAATTCAACCCGCTGCCTGAGTATATCATCTAGTTCTGTTTTTACTGACTTAAGTTTTGTCTCCACCTCATTACTATATTTGTCCTTAAGTTCTCTCTCTAAGTTACTGCAAGTCTGTTCTAATTGGGAAATCTTTTGCAATCTACATTTTTTAAGATACGATGAGAAACCAATCGCATTGTGACGTAGAAAGCCTTTGATCGCTGACCATACCATTGCATTATCTGAGACTGAATCTTTGTTAATGTTAATAAATTCTACTAATCTGGTTTTAAGTTGTGAGAGGTATTTTTCATTTTTGAGAAGGGTTGTGTTAAATCTCCACCTGGACGAAGTACCCTGTAGGAAATCCAGATTAAATGAGGTTATTATTGGGTTGTGATCAGAAATGATACGAGGTAGGAACACAACTTCGTCTACAGTTGGTATCAGGTTAGGTGTGGCTAGGATATAGTCTATCCTTGAAAACATTTTATGATAAGGGGAGAAGTATGTGTAATCTCTAGCCGTAGGGTTCTGAACCCTCCAAATATCCACCAAATTGATATCCTTAGCAAAGTTTTTTAAAGCATTGGAGGATAAAGCTTGTGAATGTGTAACGGATGGATTAGATCTGTCTAGATTATGATCGAAAAATGTATTCATGTCTGAACCTACAATAAGTGAGTAATTCGATAGACAAAGTAACTCTTTAGTTAACCAAGGGAAATAAGATGGGTCAAAGGATGTGGGCGCGTATATACTTGCATGGTATTCATTTTAGGTCATTTCAAAAGAACATTTATTGAAATAAAATATGACTCAGGCCTCACGCAGTAACACTTAGCTGTCATCTCAGTATTCACAAAATCTTTTTTTTTTAAAAAGAAGTTGGCAGAAGATGGTGTACATATAAATAATGTACACCATTCATTAACGCAAACTCAGAAAAGCAGCGTTTGTTGTCGAACACCTGACTTAAATGAGCCTAACAAATGAAATCAGGCTAAAGCGGTTCCATAAAAGTCTATCCACATTCTCACAATCACACTAATTCAAGACAGGCTCAAGTATTCAGACTAATTGCGTGTGCGCGATATTCACATGCAGCCCATGATGTTGAACACAGATTAAACGGATTCACAATGACAAAATCCACCACAAAAGAGCCACAGAGCAGCAGCAGTCTCCAGCACACACTTCTGCTGGAGACATATGAAGAATTTAAACATATGATCACAAAAACAATAACAATCCAAGAGAAAGGCTGGCAGAAAATAGCTGATTGATTGAATGAGTCTGATCTGTCTCTGAAGGTGTGCTCTTGTTGCACTGCCCTGTGTACTATAGCAGATACAGATATACAAGATCCTCAATCAAGGGACATGCCATGACTAAGGGTTGAGGTCGATATATAGACTGGACCTTAATCAATTTTTTGCCTTTAATTAGAGAGACAGACAGGAAACAGGAGGCAGAGAGGGGGGAATGACATGCAGGATAGGACCGCTCGGTGCGGGATTCAAACCGGGGTCACCTGCAGTAAGGACTGTAGCCTCTAAACATGGGGCGGGTGCTCTACCCACTGAGCTAAACACTGCCACGACCTTAATCAATTAATAGAAAAAGGGAAACGCCTAGACATGCATCCACTAAACACATTTTAAAATGCACTAATCAATAACCAATACCTTTTTAAAACAGCACTCCCTGCCAGTTAAAGACATATAGATTTAAATATTACATCTCTTGTCCAAATACTTTTGCAGTTGTTCAATATTTATGAGGCTGTTACTCTGCCAGGCCTCAATGTTCAATATTATGAAAACACACATATAGACATAAATACATACATATATTTTTTATTAAGTTGACTATGTACTCGACTATATGGGCCTACTGTATGTATGAATGTATATAGATGAGTATTAAGTTGACATGTGTATATATATTTATATGATTAGGCTATTATTAAGTTGACTTCATGTGAACTTAGAATATCACACATCAGGTTGTTTGGTTGCACATTTAAAGAGCAGAGCAGCAGGGCCTGGTGTCAGATCAGAAGCATAGTTTGGCTTTAATATAATGTATGTGATTCATAATCAGTCTGCAAGTGCATATAGACACAAAATGTGCTGCCAGTGGTACTACAGTGGTAAAGCTGCAGATGAACAATAAAAAAAAGCACTTACTTTGTAGTAAAACACAGCTGTCACAGGGTCTGAAGAACAATACACTGAGGTTAAACATATCTTCAGTTCAATCCTTTTCATTTTAACCTTTCTGGTCAAAACACCAGAGAGAGCCCAGACTAGAACCTGATTGAACATCTCTGGAAAGATCTATTCATCTAACCCGACAGAGCTGGAGAGGATCTGCAGAGAAGGTGTGCCAAGCCTGTAGCTTCACACCCAAAAAGAGTTGAGGTTGCAGTTTTTTATTTTTAATACATTTGCAAACATTTCTAAATAACCTTTATGGCTTTGTCATTATGGGGTATTGTGTGTAGATTGATGAGAAAAAAAGGAATCCATTTTGGAATAAGGCTGTAACATAACTAAATGTGGGGAAAGTGAAAGGGTGTGAATACTTTCTGTAATGAACAGTAAATATTTGAGGCTTTTCTAAAATCATTCTGGGTTTAAGTCTAATAAGCCAAGCTTGTAGGTCCATCTGCAGTACTTATGGTAGCACACAAGTGACATATTTGAATCTGACCTTCCAATCTCTACTAGACTGTGGAAAAATAGTTTGAAACCCAGGGTATAATATGAAGGTTGTCACCTAAGGAAGAAAACAAAAGCAAAAATACACACAGAGAAATTTAAAATGAAATAGCAGTGACAGAGAGAGCACTACATTAGTGAGTGACAGTGAACACACCACATCACAGTGCTCATACTGTGTGCTGAGTGTGTCTCTTGACCTTTACTGAATGTCATACTGCCTCTGTGTATAACTGTGACCTGGCTGCTAATACACACAGACTAAATAACTTTACCTTATTTCTAAAGATTTTTTCTAATATTCTGTTTCCATCATATATGTCATTGAATAAATGAATATAATACAAAAACACACAGTCGAAGCAGTTGGTCTCATGTTTCCAGACAGAGCACCAGGTGAGTTTTAAATGTGGTATGATTGCATATAAAGTCAAATGAATGACATGAGCAGACACAAAAGAGATGTGTGCACTGAAGCAAAGACACTTTCACATTTGTACTTGAATCTAGTGTTACTTCATTAATGTGCATTGACAAGAGGAAAAAGGAGAGGGAACGGACTAAATGTAACCAAAAGTTTAAAGCTACAAACAGTTTGTACAGTTGGTTTGTTGGCTGTTTTATGATGAATAAACACAGACTGCACAAACACTCCAGTGGTTAAATTTGTGCAAATGATGTGAAATGCAAACGTGCTCTGTCTGAACACACCTCGACACTGTCAACAAAAACAAAGGTTATTAGCAGAGCTGTTGTATTGGAACACACTAGATTGTTCTGGTGTTGGGATGCTGTCATTGTACTGTCTGCATGTAGTGCTACAGAAGAAATCATTGTTAGTGTAGTTTAATTATCTTTCAATCCTGGAGCTACACCAGCTACTAACAGGCTGCAACATGCACAACATGCAGTGGCTTTGCAGTAAGATAAGATAAGATAAACTTTAATAGTCCCCTAAGGGAAATTTGTTATGGGCACATAGTGCTACATGGTTACATAGCAATATACACAATTACAGTTACACAGATACATACTGATAGACAACACAAGACAGAATTACATCAGTTACATGTAGCCAGTTGTATGATTATAAGACTTCTGGGTTAAGTATATTGACAGTGAGACTGAGTACAACTATGTGATATTGCACAACCCAGAATATAATTAAAATAGTGACAGTGACAGTAATCACAGTAGTCTGGTGGTCTTAGTACCAGCTGGTTGAGAGAGACACGACAGGGCCAGCAGATGCAATACACTGGTAATGGCAGTAAAATAAGTTTAGGACTCAGGGGTGTGGGGTGTGCCAGGCAGGAGATCCACAATGCTGAGCCTCCCCCCTGCTCGGTTTGGATACCGGACCACAGTGAGTTCAGCGGGTGTCCTGCAGTGTTTCCCTCAAGCTGGGCAGTGGGAGCTGGACCGGGGGGTATTCCAGAAAGGAGGTTCAACAAACTCTGAGTCTAACCCTGAACTCTGAGTTGACTTACTCTGAGATGGGAAACTCTGAGTATCCGGTTCCAGAACAGCTGATCTGAATTAGTTCAAAACTCTGAGTATGTTCACCTTGAGTTTGGCATGTGCGCGACCGCTATAAAAAGCCATCATCGACTTCCGGTCGGAACACCGTCATGATGGCCGCATAGCGAGGGAGCTCCCGGTTGAACCAGAGCAATTAGAGAAATACCCCCATATAAACCAAACAAATCATTCCACAAAAAGCGTAGAGAAAGGGGTTAAAAAACGATATCACCACTTTGAGCAGTAAACGTCGTCTGAAGACAAGTGGGGGAGAAAGACGGAGCGCAGCAACAATTAACAGCTAACAGGTTTGGGCTAGCAAACAACGTGGTGCAGTGCGGAGAAATGGGTGACTTGGAACTGATTCTGCAAGAACTGAGAGGGTTTCGCCAAGAAAACAAAGAACAACTAGAGACAATAAGAGAGGAAATTGTAAAGGCGAATACCAGACTGGACGAGGCGGAAGGTCGAATTGAGAAGGCAGAAGAGAGGATCCAGAACACAGAAGACGTCATCAAGGCCATGCTACAGCTACACACCAAACTGGAGGTCAAGTTGCTGGATCTGGAAAGCCGCTCCAGGCGTGAGAACATAAGGATCTATGGGGTGCCGGAGGGGTCCGAGAAGGAATCAACCACGATGATCTCATTTGTGGAGAATTTACTCCGCGAAGGTCTCGAGCTAATACACGACATGCCCGACCTGCAGATTGAAAGGGCTCACCGGTCGCTGGGACCGCAGCCGCCGGGGGACGTGCCGCCACGCTCCATCGTAATCAAGTGTTTAAGTTTTAAAACAAAAGAGACATTACTCCGCAAGGCATGGCAGAAGGGGTTTACCTGGCAAGAAAATCGCATAAACCTGGATCACGACTATCCACCTGTAATACTCAAGAAAAGAAGAGAATACACAGAGATCCGCAAAATACTGAAGGAAAATAGAGTTCAGTTCCAGACCCTCTTCCCTGCCAGACTGCGCGTGAGACACGAGGACGGAACCAGAACCTACGAGACGGTAGAGGAGGCATCAGAGGACCTGCTGAGAAGAGGCTACGCTGTGACAACCATCATCACACCTCCGGAGACACTCATGGAGCAGGTGCAGCGGCTGACCTGGACGAGAGTGGACAGACAAGCAAAGAAGGGCCCAGCTGAACGGGATCAAAGCTACAAGAAGAAGCTTCGAGCCTTCAGGAGAACATCACCGACCCCCTCCGGGACTGGAGGGATTTAACCCAGGCTAGAGGACGGCGAGTAAAAATTGTGAAATTATTATTATTATTATTATTTTTAATATAATGTACTGACTATAATTAGTGGTGAAGATCCACTATTGGTTCACTCGAGGCAAATTTTTCTACTTTGGACTTTTTTTCTTTCTTTTTTCTTCTCCGACATGCGGCTGTTGCAGGTAAGGGCCTCTTCCTCCAGACTGAGGAGGGAGACTGTTTCCTTCGAGCCACCTCGGGAGGCTCAACAGGGTCGGATTATCAGACCCCTACATAGGGAGTCACATGGACAGATCGTGTTCAGTTTGATGTTGTTTAGCGTGTTAGTTGTTTATTCCCTGCTGGTTCTTGCAGGGAGGGGGAAGCGCACCAGGGTTTTGAGTGAGATGGAGGGGGAAATCACATAGATGCAAAACAGGTCTTTAAAAATAGCGTCATTTAATATAAATGGAGTACTCAATCCAGTTAAAAGGTAGAAAATTTTATCAAAATTAAAGAAAGATAAAATCCAGATAGCTCTCTTACAGGAGACACACCTCAACGACTCCGAACATGCTAAATTAAATAAATCAGGATTTAAACATGTTTATTTTTCCTCACATGGATCGGGGAGGCGGAGAGGAGTGGCGATTTTGATATCCAGTGCGGTAAATTATGAACACATATCAGAACATAAGGATAAGGAAGGCAGATTTGTTATGGTCACAGGGAAGATGGAAGGTACTGTGATAAGTCTCCTTAACGTGTATGTGCCGCTGGGCAGTGACTGGTCCTTCTATAAACATATGGTTGATTTAATGACAACAAAAAGTCAAGGGATTTTAATATGTGGCGGAGATTTTAACATCCGATTAAATCCCAGAATTGACTCATCAAACGGGAAATCTAATGCAAAAAACATCAGCAATAGATTAAATACTTGGATGCGTGAAGTGGGGACTGTGGACGTATGGAGAGAGATAAACCCGACAAGCCGAGGCTACTCACATTACTCGTACGCTCACAATGTTTACTCACGCATCGACTACTTTTTTATGCTTAAAGGAGATCTTTTTAGGGTGGGGTTTTATAGGACCTAGTACTATTTCAGATCACAGTCCCATCTATATGTCAATCCATCTGAATAATAAGAAATCCACTCTCTGGAGACTGAACTCAAACATTCTGAATAACCCAGTTATTAAAGATAAATTGAAAAGCGAAATTAAATTGTATTTGGAAGACAACGATAATGAAAATGTGACCCCACCCATTCTCTGGGATGCATTAAAAGCAGTGTTGAGGGGCAAAATAATAGCCATCTCCTCATATGAGAAGAAAATTAGGGAACAAAAACTTAAAGACTTAAAGAGACTACAGAAAGAACACGCAAAGTCTCATAGAGGTGACGACAAATGTAAGATTAAAGAATTAAAAAATAAAATAGATGAAATAAATACTCAGGAAATTCAGAAAAAGCTCCTTTTTACAAAGCAACAATACTATGAGACAGGTGGGAAATCACTGAAACTTCTATCGTACAGGTTAAGAAAACAACAAGCGGATATAACTATATATAAAATAAGAAACTCCGAAACGAATGTAATAGAAACAAGCCTGGAGAAAATACAACAATGCTTCCAAAAATACTACAGAATATTATATACACAACCACAGATAAGCAACGACAACCAGATTGATGCCTTTCTGGCCCAGGTAAATCTTCCAAAGATCACTGATGAACAAAATGGAAAATGAATATCTAAAATAAAAAAAGGAAGAAATTCAAAAAGCGATTGGGAGAATGAAAGGGGGGAAGTCTCCAGGGACAGATGGTTTTTCCACAGAATGGTACAAAACAATGCAAGATCAACTACTTCCAACATTATTAAAAAGATTTAACTGGGTTCTGGAGAACAAAAATATCCCCCCCCTCATGGAGGGAGGCGATGATTAATTGGAGTGTGGAAATTACCGTCCTGTAAGTCTTTTAAATAATGACTATAAACTATTCACCTCCATATTATCCAAATTAATAGAGTTGTTATTACCAATATTAATACACAAGGACCAGACTGGCTTTGTCAGACAAAGACAGACCCAAGATAACATATAGGAAATCACTGTACGTTATGAGACAAGTCACACATCAAAAACTGGAGACATTGATATTAAGTTTGGACGCTGAGAAAGCATTTGACTCAGTGAGGTGGTCATTCTTATATAAGGTACTTTCGAAATTTGGCTTCCATACAACTATAATTGACACGTTTACAGCTCTATACAACAAACCAACAGCTAGAATCAAAATCAATGGAAACTTAACCAACTCATTCACTTTAGAAAGAGGAACGAGACAGGGGTGCTGTGCGTCGCCGCTCCTCTTCGCCTTGTTTATAGAACCCATGAGTCAACTAATTAGGCAGAGGAATGATATAAAGAGGGTAACAATGACATCTGGGGAACAAAAACTGGCCCTATTCGCCGATGATTTATTGATAAGTATAACACAACCTACTCAGACACTGCCAAAACTGATGAAATTGTTAGAGGAATTTGGTTTAGTTTCTGGTTATAAAATTAATATTAATAAAACCCAAGCAATCACTTTTAATTATGACCCTCCACCTTCAATTAGGACCATGTACAATTGGAAATGGGATGCTGAGTCCATTAAATATTTGGGTGTCTCATTACCTAGGGACTTCACGAGACTGTACAGCATAAATTATGGCCCACTAAATTCAAAGATAAAAACTGATATACAAAGATGGAATGTTATTCCCTTTTTAAGTTTAAGCTCCCGGATAGAGATTTACCAATTAAAATACCAGCTAAACAGTTCTTAGAGTGGGACAGATTAATAGCGAGTTTTCTGTGGCAAGGGAAAAGGGCCAGAATCAAATTAAAACATTGCAATTAAGAAAAGAAAAAGGGGGAATGAGCCTTCCCTGTTTACAGGATTACTACCATGCAGCTCAGTTGAGACCTTTAGTCTGCCTGTGCTCGCCTACATACGCTGCAGCATGGAAGGAAATTGAGGGAACCACGATAAAGGGAATTCCAATAACAGCTTTATTAAGTGACAATAAATTGCAAGAAGAACAGGAGATCCCAGAGGATTCTATATCAGGCAGCTTCCTGAAGTTATGAGGTGGTGTGCATATGACTCGGACTTTACGCCAAATACGACAGATTTAAGACGTGGATCTCAAAAGGTTTAACTACCTATTATTCATTTGTCCACAAGGGGGCATTTCAGAGTTTTGAGGCCCTGCAGAAGGATCATGGACTCGGGAAAGATGATTTTTTTAGATACCTGCAAGTGAGAGGTTATTATAACAAAAATATTAAAGAGGCATTACGAAAAGACGAGTCAGGGTTCATGGAGGTATTCTTATCATTACCCAAGTCCAGGTCTTGCAACAAAATTATCTCCAAATTATATAATGCAATACAATTATCCAAACAAGAGAATACAAAATACATAAAGAGGAAATGGGAAACGGAAATGAGGATAATTATTACACAGGAGAGCTGGGAGAAAATATGTCAATTACAATGGATCTCAACCGGGTCAAACACTTGGCGGGAGTTCTGTTGGAAAAGTATAACAAGATTTTTTATCACACCCATTCAAAAACGTTATCAGGGTAGTGGGGATGCTTGCTGGAGACTCTGTGGGTCTAATGGAGCCAACCACTTCCATATTTTTTGGGACTGTCAAGTAATAAAATCCTACTGGGAAGAGATCCACAAACATATTGAAAATATATTTAATGTGAACATTCCACTAAAATGTGAAACTATGTTCTTGGGCAATATAATGCTTGAAACATGGAACATAAAAGACAAAAAAATGCTGACCATACTGTTGGCAGCTAGTAAGAAATGTGTCACTAGAAAATGGCTAAAAGTGGAACCTCCCACCATCGACGAATGGATTCAAATTATTTATGAGATTTATGTTATGGAGAAGATTTCTTTTTCCCTCAAAGTTGAGAAAGAACATTTTTATAGGATCTGGACCAAATGGACTGAGTATATAAAACCAATTAGATCTGATTTTATCTGACTATACTTGTGCTTTGTGTGAACCTACCCTCTTTTACTTATTTTATTTTTTTTGTGTAAGTGGTGTAATGACTATATGTAGGGGTGCGCTCCCCGGTTTTGTTGTTTTTGTATTATCGCTTCCACCGGGAATGGTTTGGGTCTGTGGGAGAAAGCTCCAGAAGGGCAGTATGTACAACATCATTATATCCTTGACAAACTGAGTTAATGTATGTGTGAAGTGGTGTATGTGATGGAGGTCTGCCTTTCTGAATAAAAAGAGAATTTCAAAAAAAAAAAAGCCATCATCAATGGAGCCCGATACCTCGATTCACCATGGTAACTGCTGAGAAAACAAGCTTGAGTTACGTCACCTCACTGTAACTGGAGCTCCCCCTGCAGGCCTGTGGTGAATATGATCATATATTTCACAAAAAGTAACACATCTGCAGACGCTAAGAAGAGAGAAGCAGAATGGGAGAAAACTGCTGCCCAAGTCAAAGCTTAAAGTCTGTGTAAAGAAAGAATAAATATGTGTTCTGAGTTTGACATACCACAGAAAAGTGTGTTATTAACCACCCTGCCAAATTTGAATGATTAAAAAAAATTGCCAAATATATGAAATTAAGCATCAAGGTTGTGTAAAAATCAGCCTCTTTCTCTGCTACCAAACGCTTTGGGAGTGCCCGCCGAGTCCGCTGAAACCCTGCCCCCTACCAAGTGTTACCTGTCAATCAAAGTCACCACCTCTACCAGAAACATAGACAGAGCTTTCTGCTGCTAACTCAGATGCTAATTCAATGTATTTATACCTACAGCAGCAGGGGCGGGTTTATGCTAATCACCGCCACATTACGTAACGCAGTCTTTAAGTTTTAATGCACCACTCCACTGACTTAACTTACCTCACTTAAAATTGTAGCATACAGGTGAAAAAGTGGGGTAACGTATTTGGAAGCAGCTAAAAATGAAATCAAAAAAACCCAGCACATTTTGCTAGACCATGATTGTACCTCACTTTGATTTTATTCATAGTTGACATAGGCTATTAAACAAAGTAAATATCCATTCAGTGGCTATTTCAACATGTAGTAATTTAAAGCCCTAACAGAAAGCTGTTTTAACACATATGTCTTCTCGTCTAATATCCTGCTTAGTAGATTAACATTGTACACATTTTTAACACTTTTATTTATTTTTATTTATATTTATTTATTTATTTATTTTTGACACTTTTATTTCACCAAACACAATTTTACTTATTTCATACATATTGAAGTCATTGATTTTAAGATTAAAATGTGACGTTGTGCATATGAATACTCAATAAAATACTTTTATATTACTTATAATAAATAATAAGATTAACTCTACTATTGTGCTCTGGTGGTCCCATCTATATCTTTTGTACATATGTATATACATTTTTTACAACTGTTTATCTATTTTTCAAATATTTGTATTATATACTTTCTGTTTACGTTGTTTTATTTATGTAGATATATTTTTGTCTTATTTTTATTAATATGCATATATTTTGGATTATTATTTTTTTGTTTTCACCTATATATACACCAGACAAGTATTAATTGACACAGCATATGACTGTCAGGTGACCCGAGCCTTTTTGTATTTAAGATGTCGACTCTGGGTTTTTTTTTTAGTCTAAAGAAGAGCATGGAGCATTACAATGTCACACTGGTGATGATCCTAATAAATCTACCTGCATTGAGCTGCAGTGTGCAGACTTTTTACTTTCTTGGTTGGTATTCATTGTCCGTCATGGTCTCAACAAAGGAGCTAACTGCTATTCTGCAGTATTTCCTTCCTCCTTCTTCAGTATCTCCCTTTGACACTCTAGATGTTTGGTAAGCAATCGACAGGACAATGACAACCATGTGACCATGACAATATACTATTGATTACACCATCAGAGACCTGACAAACCTCTACTGAGCAACACTGATCTTCCAGTCGTTCAGGTTGCTTGTGTTGTGCTGTTTCCAGGTGTGAACGCGTGTTAAACTGTACTAAGGCTGAAAAAGGCTGTGCGTACGCTGTTACCTTTCTGCTGAAAAAAACATGGATGAAGCCAAATGATAATATCAAAAGAATATTACCTAACATTCCCTGCATTTTGGAGATAACTTGGCTTTATATTTGGCTGCAGTGGACGCAGGCATTTCATGAGGTCACTGCACCCGTGAGCTGGTAAACACATCCATCAAACCACAATAGTGCATACAGAAACCTGACCTGTCATCAGAGCCCAACATCCACACAATAAATGTACTGGACTCTCTCTTGGTGATTAGTATAGAGATGCATAGTCCAGAGGCAAACACAGGTAGAGTGACACATTTTGAAGGATTTCTTAGCTACTCTGTCAAAGAAGATGCCAGTTCCCTCCAGTTGGTGTTTTTATGACAGAATTGCTCTAGCATGGCTCTATAAGAATGCAATGTCAGTCCTTTTCCTTGAAATCTGGAACACACATTTATGTCCCCCTCCAAATGAATTGTAATGATCTTCTGACTCAATCTAATGCCATTGTCAGGCAAATATTTTAGGTTGGTTTTTGTTCATCAACTAATGATATTCTTATTAGACTCAGCTGTACTTAAGTTGAAAACATTTCAATGAAAGTAAAAAATAAGTAAATAAATAAAATGATTAAATAAATAAATGGAATAAGAGAGAAGATAGAAAGGGTTTATTAAAACTAAGTTAAAATAGATGAAAAAGACAAAAGAAAAAGATTAAGCTTAATAAAAGCTGGACTTTAAAAGGATTAAGAGACAAGAACAAGATGAAAGGATAGAACTATAGAATGATAAAATAATGTAAAAGTGCAGACAAAATGCACGAGGTGAACAAAGAATAATGTATTGATAACCCTAACCCTAACCCTTAGAGTGGGAAGGGGGGTAGCCCGAATGTATTAAAAGTGTTGCTTATCTTAGATTCAGCGGACTTCCCTGTACAATGCCTTGTGTGCTGTATCACTGAACCCCCCCCCCCCCCCCACCCCCCCCCCTCGCAAGAATAAATCATTAAAAAAGCTGTGAACTACTGAAGCCGTTACTGAACTCATATTTTTCCTCTCTTACCATTAATTGAATTGGCAAGTCTTTAACTTGAAATGTGGGGACCGATGAATTCATGACTTCAGCAGATTACTCATCAAGCTCATGGGAAATAATCAGTATGATCATCATCCTCAATTTCGCCCATGCTTCCATTTCACATTCTCTCTCAACTTTGGCCCCAGCTGGAACTGTTAAGAAGATCAGAATGTTATCTATTTATTTCTTGGATATATATTTTCAAGGTTTAATGATTACATTCAAATATAGCTATGTGTCTAATATTCTGGAGGAGAGGCTCTGAAATTTTGATGATGACTTTTTTCTTTACATCATCATACATCTTTCTCAGCCACTGGAGCCACAACATTCTGGTTAGTGTCAGTAATTGGGATATTTATGCTGCGTTCCATTTAACTTGGAAGTTGGAGCTGGGCATGACATCACACCTAACTTTGAAGCATTCCAGTTTAGAAGTCAAGAAACCAGTTGTAGCCATAAAAGTAGCATAAAAGTATAAAAACACATATAGCTGTATTTTGTTCATACAAACAGCACAGCAACATCTCCACAGATAGAAGTTGAATGTAAGTGGCAAACTTGCACTTTACATTACATATTTATTCACTGTATTTATTTAGCTTTTATTTCTATTTTATTCAGTGTATTGAAGTCTCGTTTTGATTTTACAAGTAAAATGACAATAAAGATTGATTTCATTTGATTTGAACAGTGTTATGTGTATGAGTGATTAAATACAGTAAGTGCTAATGAACAGGATATTACTACAACTTTCACACTGTTGATGCACACGGCTACCGTCTTAGATTTTGAGCTTGGGGCTAGTGGGGTATGTCCAACTTTCCGAGTCAGAGATCTGACTTCAGCACCATTAAACCTCAACAACCATAGTTGATGGCAATAACCTGATATCATTAACCAACTTCAGCTTACCTGTCCTTTGTAATATTTATAAATCTTTAAAACTACATTTAAGTCCATGTAAAGTAAGAATAAATATGTGTTCTGAGTTTGACATACCACAGAAAAGTGTGTTGTTAACCACCCTGCCAAATTTGAATTATTAAAAAAAAAATCGCCAAATGTATGAAATTAGGCTTCAGAGTTGTGTAACAATCAGCCTCTTTCTCTGCTACCAAACACTGTGGGAGTGAGAGGGTAACGGCTGCGGCGTGTGGGAAGGCAGGACTGGATGTCCAGCCTCGCCTACAAATGTCCAGCCCCGCCCATAATCTACAGGTCTGAGAGCTTTCTGCTGCTAGCTCGGCTACTAGCTCAGCAGCTAACTCGGCGGCTAGCTCGGCAGCTAACTCAGCTAACTGGCTAACTGTAGACTGTAGTAGTAGTGTGTTCTGAATGTATTTATACCTCTACAGCAGCAGGGACGGGTTTACGTGATTCCCACTAAATTCTGAACACAAATGTTGAAACACAGTTTGTGAAGCCTAGCTCCACAATTCAAATCTAAATGGTTGAAATGCTTTTTACTCCTTTTTTAGAAATACATTTATGACCTATTTAATGTGTTTAGAAGAACATGTTTGAATTCACTTTACACAGTCTTTAAAAAATATTTGATGGTAATACTAATTTAAATGACTCCCTGCAATTTTCTGCTGATCCCTCATGTCCAACCTTCACCTCTGTTCACCACTGCGCCCCTCCCCACTCAACCCACCTTAAACCATGGCCAGCTACTGAAATATGATTTACAGTTTAAAAACAAAAAATCCTCCATCCATCCATCCATCTTCCGCTTATCCGGGGTCGGGTCGCGGGGGCAGCAGCCTAAGCAGGGAAGCCCAGACTTCCCTCTCCCCAGCCACTTCGTCCAGCTCTTCCCGGGGGACCCCGAGGCGTTCCCAGGCCAGCCGAGAGACATAGTCTCTCCAGCGTGTCCTGGGTCTTCCCCGGGGTCTCCTACCGGTGGGACGTGCCCTGAACACCTCACCAGGGAGGCGTCCGGGAGGCATCCTAATTAGATGCCCGAACCACCTCATCTGGCTCCTCTCGATGCGGAGGAGCAGCGGGTCTACTCCGAGCTCCCTCCGGATGACTGAGCTTCTCACCCTATCTCTAAGGGAGAGCCCAGCCACCCTGCGGAGGAAGCTCATTTCGGTCGCTTGTACCCGCGATCTTGTTCTTTCGGTCACTACCCAAAGCTCATGACCATAGGTGAGGGTAGGAACGAAGATCGACTGGTAAATTGAGAGCTTCGCCTTTCGGCTCAGCTCCCTCCATGACGGATCTGTGCAGAGTCCGCATTACTGCAGACGCCGCACCGATCCGCCTGTCGATCTCACGCTCCATCCTTCCCTCACTCGTGAACAAGACCCCGAGGTACTTGAACTCCTCCACACGGTCGAATGCCTTCTCCAAGTCCACAAAACACATGTGGACTGGTTGGGCAAACTCCCATGCACCCTCAAAGATCCTGCAGAGGGTGTAGACGAAAACCACACTGCTCCTCCTGAATCCGAGGTTCGACTACCCGACGGACCCTCCTCTCCAGCACCCCCGAATAGACCTTACCAGGGAGGCTGAGGAGTGTGATTCCCCTGTAATTGGAACACACCCTCCGGTCCCCCTTCTTAAAAAGGGGGACCACCACCCCAGTCTGCCAATCCAGAGGCACTGTCCCCGATGTCCACGCGATGCTGCAGAGTCGTGTCAACCATGACAGCCCCACAACATCCAGGGCCTTGAGGAACTCGGAGCGGATCTCATCCACCCCCGGGGCCCTGCCACCGAGGAGCTTTTTAACCACCTCGGCAACCTCAGCCCCAGAGATAGGAGAGCCCACACCCGAGTCCCCCCGGTCCTGCTTCCTTACCGGAAGGCGTGTTGGTGGGATTGAGGAGGTCTTCGAAGTATTTCTTCCACCGATCCACAACCTCCCGAGTCGAGGTCAGCAGCGCACCGTCCCCACCGTACACAGTGTTTACGGCGCACTGCTTCCCCCTCCTGAGATGCCGGATGGTGGTCCAGAATCTCTTCGAAGCCGTCCGGAAGTCTTTTTCCATGGCCTCACCGAACTCCTCCCATGTCCGGGTTTTTGCCTCAGCGACCACCCTAGCTGCGCTCCGCTTGGTCTGCCGGTACCTGTCTGCTGCCTCCGGAGTCCTACAGGCCAAAAAGGCCCTATAGGACTCCTTCTTCAGCTTGACGGCATCCCTCACCGCCGGTGTCCACCAGCGGGTTCGGGGATTGCCGCCCCGACAGGCACCAACCACCTTGCGGCCTAAGCTCCGGTCAGCCGCCTTAACAATGGAGGCACGGAACATGGCCCACTCGGACTCAATGTCCCCCGCCTCCCCCGGTACATGGTTGAAGCTCTCCCGGAGGTGTGAGTTGAAACTCTCTCTGACAGGAGACTCTGCCAGACGTTCCCAGCAGACCCTCACAATGCGTTTGGGCCTGCCAGGTCTGCCCGGCATCCTCCCCCACCATCGGAGCCAACTCAACACCAGGTGGTGATCAGTTGACAGCTCCGCCCCTCTCTTCACCCAAGTATCCAAGACATGCGGCCGCAAGTCCGACGACACGACTATAAAGTCAATCATCGAACTGCAGCCTAGGGTGTCCTGGTGCCAAGTGCACATATGGACACCCTTATGCTTGAACATGGTGTTCGTTATGGACAATCCGTGACGAGCACAGAAGTCCAATAACAGAACACCGCTCGGGTTCAGATCGGGGGGGCCGTTCCTCCCAATCACACCCTTCCAGGTCTCACTGTCGCTACCAACATGGCCGTTGAAGTCCCCCAGCAGAACGAGGGAATCCCCAGAGGGAGTGTTTTCCAGCACTCCCTCCAAGGAGTCCAAAAGGCAGGATACTCTGAGCTGCTGTTTGGACCACCAGTGGCAACTCCAGAGTGGACGAGAGTCCAACCCCTCTCGAGGAGACTGGTTCCAGAGCACTTGCTGTGCGTTGAGGTGAGGCCGACTATATCTAGCCGGAACTTCTCAACCTCACGCACCAGCTCAGGCTCCTTCCCCACCAGAGAGGTGAGGTTCCACGTCCCTAGAGCTAGCTTCTGCAGTCGAGGATCGGACCGCCAAGGTCCCCGCCTTCGGCTGCCGCCCAGCTCACACTGCACCCGACCCCTTTGGCCCCCCTCACTGGTGGTGGGTCTGTGGCCGGGCCCCATGGGTGAAGGCCTGGCCACCAAGCGCTCGCCTCCGAGCCCCACCCCCAGGCCTGGCTCCAGGGGAGGGCCCCGGTGACCCGCGTCCGGGCAAGGGACACGAAAAACCAACTATGTTGCTCGTCATTGGGGTCTTCTGAGCTACCTTTCTGGCCCCTCCCCCCGGACCTGTTTGCCATGGGAGACCCTACCAGGGGCATAAAGCCCCAGACAACTGAGCTCCTGGGGTCATTGGGACACAAGTTTTGGAACTTTGACTGCAACATAACAGTCATAACATCTTGAAAAGTAAAATGAAACCCCCCTAAAACATATAATGCCCCCTTTAAAACATTTCCATTAACCTATGACTAAAGGTAGAAACACAACGTGTCACTTTCAGGTTAGTGTGCTGACTGAGTTATGTGACCTCTCACAGGAGGTGTGCCAGTGTTAATAAAGGTTAATTGACAGTATAATTGTTCTCCACACAGAACTATGATGTCTTCGTATTTTAATAAGATGAATACATTATTAGACCAAGTTCATTTGCTTATCATTTTCCATTCATTTTCATTGCTTGTCAGTAACATTGTGAGTCATCTACCCAGGACATTAAATTAGGTAGATGCAATGTTGTTTCTTTTATCTCAGAGCTGGTGGAGATGTTCCCTTCATTTCCATTTATCTTTCAGAATGTAGTGTTGCTTTGCTTTGATGACTGAAAGAGCAGTCTGAATGCCAGAGGGTTTGATTTTTATAGTGTTCAAATGCCAGAGCCTGTATGAAGGGCCGACGTATATTACACTGGATGGATATGGAGTATGACAGTACTGTACTATTAACCAGGAAGGTGCCACATTTTTTTAAATTTTTTCACTTTTTACATTTTGGAAGAGAAGGAAAGTGGAGGAAAGTGACCTGCAGCTGGTATGACATCAGATCATTGCTGACAGGTGAAACTTGACCATCAGCTGCCAAACAGCTGTATTCAGAAACAGTGTTTTAAAAAATTCTAGTAGTAACTATAAGCAACTATTTAACTACTTAACTTTGCTTCCAATGGGAAAACATTCTTGTGTTATAACATAATACTAAAGCTAATTTTCATATTTAATTGAAAAGGCATAGTTTTTCGGTGTTTGTGACAAATTTCAAACGTCACTACTAAACCTGTTCAGTTAGTCTTCCCTGGCTGTACTAACTTTGCTGAGGCTTCTTTAAGAGAAGTTATTATAACCAAGGTTCAGGAAAAAGACCACACCTTGCTGTAATTCAAATATGTCTACCTTTTTAGATGATCATCAGATGTTATAGCTCGACACTAAAATGACTGAAACATCAGTTAAACAGTGGGGGAGATTTGGTGGAGTCCTGCTGGATGCAGGGAACTGTGACAGAAATGAAACCTAATTGTTTTTTATTGTAGAGCTGCTGTGAGAAGCCCAAGGGCTTTCATAATATTATTATTATTATTAACTCTCCGGTATTGAGAACCCATTTCTGCAGGAGAGCTTCAGTTTTTTAGAAATTGTGACATCTGTCTACATGTAACAACCTACACTAAATATATGTTGTGTATTTTCTGATTACATACATCTCAAGAACAAAATTGTCACTGAATCTTTCAGTGGCTGTTGTATGCAGACACAACCCAGAGGAAAGGAACGTTGGAGAAGAGATCTCATTAGTGTCACATTCATTTCTCCTAGACAACTATGAGATCTATGTGAGACCAAAGTGAGTCTGTGGCTCATTTCTCCTGTTTCTCAATTGTTTCTCCTGAGAAACAGGTGCACAAAATCTCAATGTGGACTCCCTGTAAGTTTCAAAGATCTCATCAAGCTCTCAATGAAGTCTCAGATTATCTCACCCTTTGTGTCTCTTTTTGATCTCAGCCAGAGACACCAGAGAGGTCTCTTTATGAACTCAATGTACTCTCATCCCAGTCTCCTCAATTCATGTATCTTAGGTTGACCTCAGAGCAAATAAAGAGCTCTCTGCAAGTGCTCACTGAAGTCTAATCCAGACTTAAAATGTTAGCCATGTTCCTAACATGCATACCAGTGGATCCCCACTCTATGGATGCATTATTCAGGTCTACAATGTTCTCCTGCATGTGTAGCTTATTTTGTATCATTGCAACTTTTTTTCATACACCACAAAACAAACCATTTAAAACTGTCATGTATGTGTGTATGTCAAATCAAACTATTGGTGGCTGGAGCACAATGCAGATACTATCTCAACACAGTATATCAAAATAAAACCTTTACATATTTTCATCTCCAGGGGCCTGTTTCAGGAAGCAGGTTTAACTAACTCTGAGTTAAAACCTTAACTCTAGGTTGACCAACTCTGAGCTGTCAAACTCAGAGTTTTGGGTTTCAGAACAAGTGTTAACAGTTAGTTCAATCAACTCTGAGTCAAAGTAACTCTGAGTGAAGCTCGTGCATGAGGAGATACCAAGCCCTCATCAATGGAGCACAGATAACATGATTCACCATGACAACAGGAGAAACAAAGGGCTCAGTCCTCCTACTTCTTCCCAAAGGAGTTAGAAATATTAATGAATACATGCAGATGATGAGTATATATTTAAGAAAAAAGCAATACAGTAGCAGCAGCAAAAGAACATGAGCTGATGTGGCAGAAAATGACTGACAGTCAACAGTGAGTATTAATGAAAAAAAAGAGAAACATTTTGTCTCGAGTGGTCGACTTATTCAACATTTATATTCTGTGTATGTGTGTGTGCACGGCACATTTAACATTCATGCAGACCCCAACAGGTACAAAACGTAGGCCTACTTGGCAGCAACTGAATATGAAATATAAAAATATAGCTCAAACAAGTAAGGTATTCATTACAAGCAATTGTGGTGTTGTTTAGCCTGCCCTACAGCATTAAAAAACATTTAAATGCTACATTCAACATGTGATATATATTTCAGTAGTTGATGAAATCTTCTAAGCAAAAAAAGTCAATTTTTCAGCCATCCCAACACTGCCAGTATTTAATATTGTCTATTTGAAAGCAACATCTATGCCTCTATACATACAACACAATCACTTTCAAATACTGCATTTGTGACAGCCTGACAGACGGTTGCCTTGGAAACATGAACTTGAACAGAGAACTTATTCTGAACTGAGAGCATGTCCATGTGGTGTCGTACAGACGATACGAGGGCTGAGAATATTGTTCAGATAAATTATCGATTGTACAGAAAAATGGAAACACTCAAATAGAACATCATCAGAGAATGATGAAACATCCCAGCGGGGTCTGATCACCCTCTGACGGAGATTTGTGCTTCAATATTAACTGACTCTTTAAGAAAAGGACACACCATGTCTGACAGCTCCTTCAGTCTGCAGGCTTCAACTAAAAAGGAGGAGAAACTCAGGGTTAGTTGAAGAAAACCTGCCAGTGAGCAGGTTAGGTTCACAGAGTATGTTGCCAGGGTAACTGACTCAGAGTTAAGCTGAACTGACTTCGAAAAAAACAGAGTTTCCCTCATCTCAGGGTTAACTAACTCTGAGTTTTCACTAAACCTGCTTTCTGAAACAGGCCCCTGATGACTTATTTTTGTTTCTGACACTCATCACAACAAACATGGCGCAAAAACATGTGACCTGTGAACCCTGGATGATGTGCACATGCGTCAGCATTAGACATCTCATTGGACAGCAGCTTTGTCCATCACACACTCTACATCGTGATTAGTTGAATTTGAAGACTCGCTGTCTACGGAAAGACAGCTGGGAGCGAAAACGAATGACATGTGGACCTGGAAAAAGAAGGTAAGCTACATTGTTACTTGTAATTTGAGTGAATTGTCAAGCATCTCAGCATTGTTGAAATGTAAGTGATTTCTCTTCTCATCAATGACGTGGGCAACATTGCTGAACAGCCGTTCACTGTCGACAATGGTGCAGGGTGCAGTGAGGTACTTGTGTGCAACACAAGCATCAGCAGGGAAGCGGGCCTGGTGGAGCCTCCAGTACTCCAAAGGGCATCATTTCTGGAGGATGGCCTCTCCCAGGTATGCATGAACCTAAAGAAAGAGTTAAAAAAGAAAAGAAAAGGAAGAATTTTATAATAGAATTTTCTTTGATAGAATTTCTATTTACTTTTCTTCAAAGCACTGACAGCCAAATGTTTATTCTATTCATTTAATGTACATTTTCATGTGAAGCACTCAGCAGATTAAATGAGTTTGATAATAAATTTTATTAATTACTCACCTGTGCTGTCTCACCTGTAGGTGCTTGATCGGCGACTTCATTCTCTGTGAGGATTTCTTGATACATGCCCTGCAGGTTCAAGCTTCCAGTTCGGGCCTTCTTAGGTGTGCAGTCCTGGTCCGTCTGGCCTGGGTCATCTGCCCTGCCACCAGCAGCCTCTCCTTGCTGATCATTGCTGCCACGGACCATTTCATTCACCACTTTCAGAAGCATATAGCGTGCTCCCTCCTTCTTATCCATGTCAAAAAAACAATCTTTGTAACGAGCATCAACCATGGTTGCAATGGCATAAAGAGGTTCACATTGCACATAATTAAAGCGATCACTGACAGCTTCCAGTAGAGCACGTTTGGCTGTTTTCACACCTTTGTCGGACTCATCATACACCACAGTAGGGATGACATCTGGAGCAGTGGCCTCTGCAGAGCTGACATCCTTGGTTAGCTGCTCAAAGGGTTGCAGTACGGTGATCATCTTCTCCAGAATTCCCCATTGAGTTGCTGTCAGTTTCTGGGTTGCAGGGAGTTCATAATAATAATAATAATAATAATAATAACTTTATTTTGTATAGCGCCTTTCATAAAACCCAAGGTCGCTTGACAATAACAAGAACACAGACAAAAACACACATTTAGCCGGCAAAAGCCTGCAGGAACAAGTGCCTTTTCAACATTGATTTAAAATTGTCCAGAGTTGGTGCCTGGCGAATGTCCTGAGGGAGCGAATTCCAAAGTGTAGGAGCTACCACACTGAAGGCCCGGCTCCCAAAGGTTTGCCTTCTGGTGCGGGGGATGGACAGGAGGCCCAAGTCAGTGGAGCGCAGGTCTCGTGAAGGGTGGTAGATATGGAGAAGGTCTATTAGGTACTGGGGTGCAACGGCATGAAGAGATTTGTAGGTGAGAAGAAGAAGTTTGAAAGTGATGCGGAACTTAATTGGAAGCCAGTGCAGCTCTTTGAGTGTGGGGGTGATGTGCTGCCAGGGTTTTGTTCGAGTGAGAACCCTGGCAGCTGAGTTTTGGACGTGTTGGAGCCTGTCCAGTGTTTTATTGGGGACCCCATACAGGATGGCATTGCAATAGTCCAGACGTGAGGTGATGAATGCATGTATGAGGGTCTCTGCAACTGAGTCAGTGAGTGAAGGACGGAGTCTTGAGATGTTCCTTAGGTGGAAGAAAGCGGATTTGGTGACAGATTTGATGTGTGTGTCATATGATAGTGTGGAGTCCAAAATAACACCAAGATTGCGCACCTCCGAGGACAGTGAGATGCAGGAGCCATCAACTTGGAGGATAAGACCATCTACCTTGTGGAGCAGATTCTTTGGAGCGACAACCATGAGTTCTGTCTTCTGACTGTTGAGTTTGAGCAGGTTGGTGGTCATCCAGACTTTTATGTCATGCAGGCAGTTGATGAGGGATTGTGGAGGGAGCTGGGTAGAAGGTGATGTGCTGAGATAGAGTTGGGTATCGTCAGCGTAGCAATGGAAATTCAAACCATGGTGGCGGATGATCTGGCCGAGCGGGAGCATGTAGATGGTAAAGAGGAGGGGACCAAGTACGGAACCTTGTGGCACACCGTGGTTAACTGGGGCAGGGTGGGAGCTGGATCCATTAAAGGTAACAAACTGTTTTCTGTTGGATAGATAGGAAGTGAACCAGGATAGAGCAGTACCAGTGAGTCCAAGGTGGGTAGAAAGGCGGTTGAGCAGGATTGAGTGGGAGACCGTATCGAAAGCGGCCGTCAGGTCCAGCAGAACCAGGATGCTGATGCAGCCAGAATCAGCAGCAATCAGAAGGTCATTGGTGATCTTGACAAGGGTGGTCTCTGTGCTGTGGTGGATCCTGTAGGCTGATTGAAAGGTTTCATACAGGTCGTTATTGGACAGATGTTGATGGAGCTGGGCAGCAACCGCTTTTTCAAGGATCTTGCTGAGAAAAGGCAGGTTGGAGATTGGCCGATAGTTGCTGAGGTCCACGGGGTCCAAACCCACCTTCTTAAGGATGGGCGTAACAGAGGCAGTTTTAAGACTGATGGGCACAAAACCAGATAGAACGGATGCATTGACAATGTCCACAATGGAAGGGCAGACAGAAGATAGGCAGGCCTTGACCAAAGCAGTGGGCATGGGGTCAAGGGAGCAGGTGGAGGCTTTGGCCTTGGTGACTAGCTCAGTTATCTGACTAGCGTCAACTGGGGTGAAAGAAGAGAAGGAGGGACATGTAGCAGGGGAAGCGCCGTCCTGAGATAGACACCCAAGAGGGGTGGTGGGTGGAACCAGAAGCTGCTGGTGGATGCAGTCAACCTTGGCCTGAAAAAAGTCATGGAACTTGGAGCAGAGGTCAGAGCCGGCAGTAGGGTGGGGGGCAGTACGGGGGGAGAGTAGTCTGTTGATAGTAGAGAACAGTGCTCTGGGATGATTTTGTTGAGACCCAATCAGAGTGGAGTAGTACTGGGTCCTGGCCTGGGAGAGAGCTTCCTTGTAATCCGTAATATGATCTTTGAAGGCCAGCTGGTGGACAGTGAGGCCAGTTCTTTTATAAAGCCTCTCCAGCCTCCTACCAGTGGCTTTCATGGAGCGAAGCTCAGTGGTAAACCAGGGGGCGGGACGAGTGAATGAAACAGTCCGGATTTTAAGGGGGGCCAGAGCGTCCAGGCTAAGGGATAACGCTGCATTGTAGCTGGCGACCATGTCATCAGGAGCAGATATGGAGGAGTCAGTAGTCCAGTGGTTTGCAATCAGGCTAGACAAAGCTTCTGTGCTCACAGTCTTAATGTTCCTGAACATGATGGTCCGTCTAGGGCGCTGCCTAGGCAGGGAGGCAGGAACATTGAAAACAATGGCATGGTGGTCAGAAACTGCTAGGTCCAGGCACTGTAGGTTGGTGAGGGGAAAGCCAGTGGAACACACCAGGTCTAGCGTGTGGCCTTTACTGTGGGTGGGGCCCTGCACATGCTGCACAAAGTTGAAGCAATCCAGCAGTGACAGAAACTCCGAAGCAAATTTGCAGCTGCTAGTGTCAACATGGATGTTAAAGTCACCAAGCAGAAGTGTGGATGGAGATGTTGCACAGACAGGCGTGAGGAGCTCAGACAGTTCAGACAGAAAAACAGCAGGAGCCTTGGGAGGGCGGTATACAAGGACACACTGGAGCTGAGAACTCCCAGCCAAGGTGAAAACGACACCCTCAAATGTGGTGGTAGCAGGTACAGTGACCTCCTTAATCAGGATGTCTGCACGATGGATGACAGCCAGCCCTCCACCACCCCCTTCAGAGCGGGGCTTCTGTAAATAAACATAGCCCGGTGGAGTGGCTTGATTTAAAGCAAAAAAGTCCTGCTTTTTCTGCCAAGTCTCTGTCAAGCATATGATGTCAATCTTATGTTCCAAAATGATTTGATGAATAATTAGGGGTTTATTGTTAAGGGAGCGCACATTCAGCATCATAAATGTCAGGGCATTGTCCAAAGCTGAGCCAGAGTGGATTGGAGTGATACCGTCAACACAGAGCAGTGGGCGGAGCTGTCTAGTAGGCACATGTTGTTTGTTGTGATGACGCCACATAGACCGGGAGACAGAGACAATGGAGGAAATGGATGAACCGGAGTAGATAAACTTACGTCGGGAGCCCCGGTGAATATACCGGGAGCGACGCAGGAGTCCAAGGGCTTTAATGGTGGAGACGGAGTCCGGTGCAAAGTTTGAGTCGAGACTGCGGAGCTCCGGGGAGGTGTATTGGATCCTTCCCATAGTCCACACAGGGCAGCAGCAACAGGTGGCTAACGCTATCGCTGGATGGAAAACAGCCCAAGTAGTCCAAACATCCCGGGACGAACAATCCCAGACGTCCGGATAACCCAGGTGCCGTGGCAGACGCAGCCGAACCACCGGAGGTCCAGTAGCCAGCACTAGGGCAAAGATAGCTACAGCCGCAGCTAACTGGACGACAGCAGCCCGTGGAGGAGCAGATCGAAAAAGCATAACAGCCACAGCAAATCGAGAATCAGGTCGGTACAGAAACTGTACAGAAACTGTGCCGTCCACACACAGTAGCAAACTGCCCCAAAGCAGTAGAAAAGGCACAAAACACACACTAAAATTCAGATTGAGAAGCGGCAACACACACGCCAGCGTCCTCTCAACCGGAAGAGTTGCAAATGCACTCTTCTGCTCCACCAGGCTCTGCATCATATAATAGGTGGAATTCCACCTGGTGGGCACATCTTGTTTGAGGTTTTTAACAGGCATTTTGAGTTCCTTTTGTATGTCCTCAATATTACTGCAAGCTAGTGGTGAGTGCTTGAAGTGGCCTACCAGTCGCCTCCCCACAGCCACAGCATCTGAACTGCTGCAGTGAGACAGGGCACCTCCGTTCAATGCAAGCTGCAAGGTGTGCGCCATGTTACAGGCGTGGTCTCTCACCACTATGTGCACTTATTGGGGATATTCCATTTCACAAACCTCAATTCAAAAGAAGATGTTGAGTGAAAGTGTTGAATGAAATACACACACTGTATCTTTATCCTCTGATTTTAAACGGTCTTATCACTTGATGTCTTCTACATGCTCTGTTGGCCTTGATTTTATCCTAATTTTTTTTTTTTTGACATTTTTTATTTTTTATTTTGTGAGAGGATTACAATACAGTAGTTACTTTCAAGGAACATACAATGTGACTTCTGCCACTCACAATTAAATTTTTCAATGTGTATAAAACAATAAACAAAATACACAAAGGTAAATGAATTACATCTAAAAACTTTGAACAAACTGGGAGAGATAGGTCTACATAAAAGAGCAAATAAAGAAATGTCTACCAGGCAGTTTTGAAGTTAAGTATAAGTGATACAGATTAATCCCACATTCCAACAAAACAATAAAAATAAATAAATAAATAAAATAATAAAGAAAACAAAACAAACAAACAAAAAAAAAAACGGAATTGCAAGGTCACCCATTCCGTACTTCAGTCTGTTCAAGACCGGCATATGTAACCCACTTGGCCCACCTTTTAGTAAATATGATTTTTTGAAGGCGGAGGGAGAAGGTAATCCTTTCCATAAGGTAAATGTCATTTACGATACTTATCCACTCCTGTATTGTGGGTGGATCGGGGACCAACCAACGTCTTGTAACTGCTTTTTTACCAGCGGTTATCAAAATATCAAATCAGTATTCATCAGCTTTCCTGACCTGTAAATCAAAATTTCCTAAAAATAATGTGGAAAACTGCATAGGCAAATTAGTGTAAATAGACCACTCAATACTTTATGAAGCTCTGCCCAGAAGGATTCAACCAACGGGCATTCCCAAAAAATATGCCAGTGATTTGCCTCCCGGTGTCCACATTGCCTCCAGCACGCAGCTTCCCCTCCAGCAAAATGTGCCTTTTGTTTAGGTGTAATAAAGAAACGGATCATACACTTCCAACCGAACTCTCGCCAAGAATGAGAGCTGGTGCATTTCCACTGGGATTGGCAAATGTTGAGCCAGTCCTCTTCAGATATTAACAGACTACCCTCTCTCTCCCATTTTTTCCTAACATAATCTGTTTTGTGGGACTTCTTAGACAATAGGCCTTTATAAATTCTGGAGATGACACCCTTGTTTGATTTTCCTTGATAAGCATCAGTAAAAGATTTTGTTACGGGGTCATTAAGGTCTGTTTCCTTCCTGATATTTTCAAAACGACTACGTACCTGGAGGAACCTAAAGAATTCAGTTCTGTCCAGGTTATAGTCTTCCTTCAACCTATCAAAGCTTTTAAATTGTCCCTTTTCTGTAAGAGAATAGTATGTCGTTATCCCTTTCGAGATCCATGATTTAAATCCTTTATCTATTGCGTTAGCCTTAAACTCCGGATCGTAAGCACACCATTGAATTATTTGTAACTTGTTACTTAATTTGTACTCATCTTTTATCATATTCCAGATTTTTAACTGCACTTTGATCCATGGGTTCTGTATCTTATCTACAAGTCCTCCCAAATGTTTGTGGGGTAGTGCTGCTTGTATTGGAGGATCAACTAGACTTGAGAGTTCTATATCTTTCCATCTAGCTTGAAAGGATGGGTTACACAAATTAATTAGGGTCTAATCTGAGCTGCATAAAAATAATCTTTAAAATTAGGTAGTGACATTCCCCTTTGCTCTTTTGGGAGTTGTAATGTCTTAAATCTAACCCTGGGTTTTTTACCCTGCCAAATAAATCTGGAGATAATCTTATTCAGTTCAGAAAATTGTTTTGGGGAAATTTCTACAGGGAGTGCCTGAAATAAATAGAGATATTGTGGGAGAATATTCATTCTTACAGAATCAATTCTGTGACTAAGACTAAGAAAAGAAATTGAGTTCCATCTGTGTATGTCGTCTTTAATTTTCGATAAGAGGGGGCCATAATTTATCTCTGCCAGTGTTCGAATTCCTCTCGGCAGGTTTATTCCAAGATATTTTAACGACTTTTGATCCCAGTCAATGTGAAATTTCTCTCTAAGTTGCTTTGTGGGTTGATAGTTAAAGGTCAGAATTTGGGTCTTTTGTATATTTAATTTATATCCTGAGTAATTACCAAATTTTTCTAGGACAGTCATTAGTTTGGGGAGTGAATTAGGAGGGTTACTTAAATAAACCAGCACGTCATCGGCGTATAGCGCCACCTTGTGGTCTTCTCCGTTAATGCAGATGCCTTTAATATTCTGGGTCTGTCTTATCCACAAGGCTAGGGGCTCTATATAAAGTGCAAATAACAGGGGTGAGATTGGACATCCCTGTCTCGAGCCCCGTTCCAGTGTAATGGTATCGGAAAGGTATCCATTTATTTTTATCCGAGCCGATGGTTTGTTATATAAAGTGCGGATCCCTCCAATAAAAATGTTGTCCAATCCAAATCTTTCTAAAACTTTGTATAAGAAAGGCCAACTTACCGAGTCAAAGGCCTTCTCGGCGTCTATACTAACTAAACAGGCTTCAATATTATTCTTTTGGATATGATGTAATACATGTAATGATCGCCTAATGTTATCGTGAGTCTGTCTTTGTGAAATAAATCCGGTCTGATCGTTGTGTATAAGCTCAGGAAGAACTTTGTCCAGTCTTCTGGTGAGGACGGCTGCATAAAGTTTGTAGTCAACATTCAACACCGAGATGGGTCTGTATGAACCACAGTCTAATTAATTTTTTCCCTCCTTAGGAATAACGGAAATCACCGCCTCATTCCAAGATGAGGGCATTTTAGCATCTGTTAATGTGGTATTACAAGCTCGGAGAAGGATTGGCGTTAGCTCAGCTTTAAATGCCTTGTACCACTCTGAGCAGTAGCCGTCCGGGCCAGGTGATTTGTTTGATTTTAGGGTGGAGATGGCCTTAGTTAGCTCTATCTCAGTTATAGGGGCTGTTAATAATTTGTTTTGTTCTTGAGATATAGATGGTAATTTAAGAGATCTTAAAAAGTCATCAATTTGCTGATCACCTTCCAATTGGGGTTGTGTATACAAGCGCTTATAGTATTTTCTGAAAGTTCTTTGTATTTCTTCTTGTTTGTACTGTATAGCGTTAGAGTCTATATCCCTTATTTTATATATCGTGTTGTCTGCTCGTTGCTTCTGCAGTATTCTTGCCAGGATTTTGAGTGATTTTGCTCCAGACTCATAATAAGTTTGCCTTGTGAATAACATCTTTTTTTCAATTTCCTGTGTATATATTAGATTTATTTCATTTCTAACTGCTTTTATTTTAGTTAGTATTTCTGGTTTTTGTTCTCTTTTATGTTGTGTCTCAAGATTTTTCAATTCTTTATTAAGATCTATCAATCTTAATTGTTTTTGTTTCTTTTCATAGGCACAGAATGATATTATTCTCCCTCTAATAACAGCTTTTAAAGTATCCCATACTGTAGCTGAATCAACCTCGCCGTTATCATTTTCCTCGATGAATCTCTTTATTTCCTCTCTCATTTGGGTTTTAAATCTTGGATTATTTAGGATACTTGTATTCAACCTCCACAATGTTCTACCCGGGTTATCAATAATATCTACAGTGCAGGAGAGGGGGGCATGGTCAGATAGATCAATGCATCCAACATCACAATCGCGAATTCGATAACGGTCTCTCTTTAATATAAAAAAATAATCTATCCTGGAATAAGCATCATGTGGATGTGAATAAAAAGTATAGTCACGGCCGGATGGATAGAAGTCTCTCCACAAATCCAAAATGCCAAGCTCTGTCATTAAGGCATTAATTTTCCTATGTAACAGTGTAGTAGCTGTGTTTTTAGATGAATCCTGTTTTGGATTGAGACGGATATTAAAATCACCTCCACATATGACAACCCCTGTGTCCTTCATCATCAAATCAAATATGTTTCTATAAAAAGCAAAATTACTTCCAGGGGGAGCATAAACATTACAAATCGTTATAATTACATCATGTATTTTCCCTGTGACTACTACATATCGCCCTTCCTTGTCAGATGTCTCTGAGACCTGTTCAAATGGTATTTGTTGTGAAATCAAGGTCGCTACACCCCTCCTGTGGCCTGATTTATAAGATGAGTAGTATACCCTTGAAAAACCCATTCTTTAAAGTTTTTCGTGTTCTAGTGGAGTGAGGTGCGTCTCTTGTAATAACACAATCTGCGCATTCTCCCTTTTCATTTTTGTTAGTATCTGCCTCCTCTTAGCTGGGTTTAAAATCCCATTCACATTAAATGAGATCACTTTAAGGGTTTGCCTGTTCATTATCTATCACTGTGGTTCACATTTACTGTAACACACCCACAAATCTCTCCTGGGGTACCTGGACGAGCATATACTAAACCTATCTTTCCCGACGAACACAAACAAAGAACAGTATAAATTAGAACAATCTGAAACAGAACATCACCGGAGCAGTTCAGAACCGTTGCTTCCGATGCTGGGGCTCGCTTCAAAGAAGCCCTGCGGGACCTTGTAAAGTCAAAGCCCTCGTAAGGGAACGTCCCACGTCGTAGTGGTGGGGCCCTGAGAAGTGGCCGCGCTTCAGCCAGTGTCCAAATAAAGTAAAAGGAAAAAAAAAAGGAGCAGATTGAGGATGACTCGCCTAAAAAGTCCCGTTCATCTGATTAAACAATAAAAAATATAAGTATAGACTGTGATCAGACATGGGTCTGGGCCAGGTGAGGTAAAATTATGGCAGATTTCTGCACGGAAAATGCAAGTTACATGAGGTGCAAGCTACATGTTTCAAATAAGACTTATCTGATAAGTGCGAAGATATGATCCATCAGTGATCAGTTAGTGTCTTGGGAGGGCTGTCTTCTGAACTCCTTGAGTCTGTCTTTAAAATGAGAAACCAATGAAACTGCAGGGGCAGACTCCTGACCTCCAACCTGGTCTCTCCGTCCCCTCGCCACCTGCCAGGCGGACAGGAGCTGGATCTCCTCTCTGTCCGGTGTGGAGGGGGTCTTTACCACCGTAACTGGAAACCCTCGCACCGACATGTCCCTCGTAGCCTCCGCAGCGCTCTTGAATAGCCGGGTGCCGTCATCGTAAAAGATCCGCATCTTTGCAGGATACGGAGTCTGAAACTTTATTCGTTTTGCTTTCAACATCTTTTTGGCCTCGGTGTATTCGCCGCGTTTCTTTTGCACTTCAGGGGGAAAGTCATGGTCGACATAGAAACGAACGTTGTCGCAGAACACCTCCTTTTTCTGCCATGCTCTCTTTATCACATCCTCTTTGGTCCTCCAGCTGCCAAACCTGACCACTATGGAGCGAGGCTTTGCCTGTGAGCCGGTGGGCTTCGGAGCAAGAGCTCGGTGTGCCCGTTCAATTTTGAGGTCTCGGTCATGCGGCAGGTTGAGTGAAGTTTTCAGCAACTTAACCAGAAAGCCCGCCATGTCGGTGCCTTCTTTGTCTTCGGGTATTCCGTAAATCCGCAGGTTGTCTCTCCGCGCTCGAGCCTCCTGGTCAATCAGCCTCGCTTCCAAGTTTGCCTGGCGCAGTGTTAGCTGCTTGACTAACGTTGATGTTGCTTGAAGCACGGTCTCCGTTTCATCCACTCTCCCCTCTACTTCATCCAGTCTGTCGCTTGCCCTCTTTAATTCCTGTTTGATGTCGGAGAGTTGCGCCCCGTTTTCTCTTCTAAATGCACGGATTTCGTCGAAGATGCTATTCAGGCTAGCTTCGGGGCTATGTTCCTCACGTGGGCTTAGCTGGTCTGGAGAGCTGCTTCGGCTGTGCCTCCAGTCTGGGTCTTCTTCTGCCAGAGCCATGCTTAGTCCACTTCTAGTAGTAACCCCTTTCTTCATTATTTTTTAGAAATGTCCACCAGGATTGACAAAATCAAGGTTTTTGGGGGTTAAATTGTAAAACCTTGCGGGAGCTAGAAGTTTAGACTGCCATCCTCTCAGTAGCGGAACCGGACCGCGATTTTATCCTAATTTTAAAGCAATTCAAATGTTAAAGTTGTTCTTTCATGTTGTAATCTTATCTGTGTCTTTATCTTCTGTTAAAGAAGCATCATATCTGATCTGGATCTCCTCAGACTTTGTTCATTCTACTGTTCTTTCTATATGTACCATACCAAACCCAAGCATGATATATTATGCAATTATTTATGAAAGAAATGTATGACGAGGATTAGACTGCTGCATGACGTTCTCCTGTTAAAATGTGTAAAAGTGCTGCACTTTCTTTCCCCTTTCTGTAGATAGCACTCCAAATTCGTTAGTTATTTCAGATTGTGTTAACCAATAAGTCCTCCCTTCAACCGAAATCACAACAATGTCTCTAGATTTAACTCAAACATAACTACAGAGAATATATTCAGAAGGTTTAGAAAAAAGCAGTAATCTCAGAAAAGTCTACTTACCTCTAACATAAAACAAACTATTTTATTATTATTATTGTTCTCACATTCCAGTCCACCAAGACCATACATACTGTACATCAACAAATAACAACAGACAGGGAGCATGTCATCAGTCAATATTGGCTACAAGGGTTACAGTATTTAAATGAATGTACTCTTTGTATTTAGTTTTTCTCGAGGTGCACTTTTGGTTGCTTGATCCTTTTAATCATTTAGTTTGTTCTGTGTTTTCCTTGTGTGTTCCTTCCTCTGCTGTTCATATGCTCATTCTCATACCTGCCCTGCATGAGGGTTCATTAGCCCTGCCCTCAGTGTGTTCCCCCCTGTCTTCACACCTGTCATCATGTATCAGGCTCGTCAGCTCTGCCCAGTCTTGTCTAGTTTTTGTCAGTTTTTTTCGTCATCAATCCAGGAATATAATACCTCTTTACCCAGCCCTCGGTCTCTTGCATTTGGATCCACTTGTTCTGCTCTGCTTTTCATCACATCCCTATGCAGTTATCCTTCATGCTGCTGCAGTTTCACTATATGCCCTCACAATGAAATATGTAGAGCATTCATTCTAAAACTTTCTTCATCCTGACTTACATTCAATAATGTAGTTTCTCCTAATTTCTCCCTTAATTCTTTAATGTGGAAAAGTCATAAAAAAACGTGTGCGTATATATATATATATATATATATATATATATATATATATATATATATATATATAAATGCCCCAAATCTGTTCTTCTGGCAGTTCACTGTTTTTAACCAATGGGGATTTTCAATTAGTTGAAAGTGAAATGTGAAACTTTGACTTAAAATGACTTAAAAAACTAATGGAATTAGTTTTTCACTATAACAAATGCCAACAAGTATCAGAAAGTATAATGACTGAATCAAAACCTTTGAATCCACACTGGCAGCAACATAACATTTACAATTACTTGAAGTAGGAATAAATTAAAGCCATGCTGCCTTTAGTGGATGGATTTTTGAAACTATTTTAAAATACTACATACAGTGGAAAAACTAACCCTCTCATGCCAAAATTTGCCATGGGTCTGGGGTGTAACAGTAAGGAATGATCCAATAATTTATAATGGGAGTTATTAAATTAATTTATTATATGCTAGACACACCAAGAACCAATTTAAAACGCAGGTTAAAAGTCTAAGTGTCTAAGAAGCAATAAAACATCACTAAAGGGCAATAAAGTCCCTCAGTTTCAAGAGTCCAGAATTCAATCCAGCTAAGAACAGTCCTGCTTTAGCTCTGGCTGCAGCATGCGGGTGGTCTCCAGTCCCTGGATGCCTCATGAAGTCTCCATCTGTCTCAGGCGGAGGGTGGAAAAATTCAACAGACTTATCTGTCTCAGTCTCTTACTGCAAGAGTTAATATGATGTAAGGTAGAATAGTGTTCATGAGTTTGCAGGTTAAGGAGCTGAGAAGCTGTCTACGTGGTTCAGGGTCTGCTTTGCTCTCACTTGATCAAACCATAGACTGTATAGAAGAAATGGACATAACATCCGTGACGTCACCCATTGGTTTGTGGACTGCTGCTCGGAAGCCAATAGTTTCAGATTTGGGCAGCGCCATCTTGAAAATTTCATGTGCATGCTGGGAAAAATAAAAACATGGATTCTACTTATATGGGCATGAGGCGGGGTCATGGGTGGAGCCATGGGCAGAGCGGGGAGGTTGCTATGGTTGCGAGGGCTGGATCTCGAGGACATAGGGCAATCAACCTGTCAATCAGGACGTAGCCACGCCCTAATGCATATCCTGCTTTATCGTCACATATAAAATCAGGGAGGCCAAAATGTCCCAAATGAACATCATACTGCATTGAAGAAGGCTTTAAACTAGCGATTGAGACCATAAACACATTATGAAAACGTTTACTGAGGTTAGAAATCAAGTGAGAAGTTGGTGAATTCTCCATTGACTTGTATAGAGACGGAAGTCCTTTTGACACCAAAACGATCGCCCCCTGGTGGCCTTTCGATAGAATGCAGTTCTTCTGTGGGGAGGGGCTTAGAAGGCAGGGCAGTAGCCCAGCAGAGAGGAAGAAGGAGGGACCTGGAGGCTGTACTCATTCAAATTTTCTGGCTAAGTCCACTTTTTTCTCAAAATTACAGACTGCAGCTTTAATCAGAAGCTCAACAGATTCTGTCAAAATTCTTGGAACATTGATGAACTTACTTACTTAACTTACTTATACTGTTTTCTGAAAAGGTGAAAGTCTCTCTACAGTTCCATCCTGTACAATGTGTTTGTTCCTCTGCACGTATGTTTTCACTTCCATCCTAGAAACCTCTCCTTTGCAACTGTGATCTGAATAATGTAAACTCTGCCAGAGTAACTTGAGAGATTACTCCATGACCTTTGTGATGGATGATCATGAAGTGCTTTTTGTTGACCTCTTCAAGACATTACAAGTGATTTTGGAGTTGTTTGATGTACTTTATTAAAAGGCAGCATTTGAGGACTCTGCTTTTTCTGACCTAAGGTTTTCAGTGCATTGAAAGTGTGTTGTCCATTCCAGTTCAATTCATTTACTGAAGTGCTCTCTGTCTTCCCTCTAAGGCACAGTTCTCTTGAGGCAGAACTTTTCCTGGAAAAATGTTTTGTATATACTCCTCTACGCAGAGGCAGACATTACCATCAAACAAAGGTCAGCAATTGCTTTAGGCCCCAAGCTACCAAGGGCCCTATAAAATGTATGGTTAAGAAAGCTAATTAATCATGTCTTTCTAAAAATTCATACACTAAAATGGCATCAGAATGCTTAATTCATGGGTACCTCAGGGTGTGCCCTCTCAGTCCCCACTAGCCTACATTAGTTTATTCCATGATCTTACTGCTCATCTGTGGAAATGATTCAGGAGGACATTAATCAACTTGTTTAAACAAATAGCTTGGCATGGTGTACAGACTGTTGAAAAATGAAGTGAAGCTACCCCAGTGGTGCTGTAAAAAACTGGCAAAGGTTGTTACCTTTTGCAGTTTTGCCAAAGGGCTGCAGATTTACAAGCAGTTACTGTTATGAGGAATGGAGGAAAGATAAGTGGGTGCTGGCTTGTGTACAGTGAAAAAAAAGACTCTCTCATGTGCTTTTGCTCCAAGAAAAGTGGAGGAGAGATTCAATAACTCGAAATATCTTCAGTCTGCTTGAGACAGCATGAGAAGTCTGTTGAATACATCACAAACATGGATACTTGGAACAGTCTATCACAGAAACTACAAACAAACACAGCTATAGATCAGGTGAACTAGGTTCTAATTGCCCTTGAAGTAAACCACTGGAAAGAGATTTTAAGAAGATGAATGCATACTGTGAACCATCTGGATCTAACCATTTGGGTCTTTCCAACTGTTGAGGCCAGTCTTGTGAAAATGGGACTAACATGCAGGGAAAAAGCAGGGGGTCCAAAAGAAAGTGCTGGAACTTCACAGCATCATGTGTTACATCTGGAAGGCACACACTTAACCTTGTTGTTGTTGATACAGCTAGGTTATGTGACATTTATCAGCTTCTTTGGTCTGTTACAGCAGTTTTACACTCTGTTCAGTTCCTCAGTTCACCACTGGAACATTCTCACAGAACATTTCAAGAACTTTACACTGAACATATTGTCAACAACAAGGTGGGTTTGTAGAGTTGAAGCTGTCCCTCCCATTCTACTTTTAGAGATACTAGGAACCACAAGTAAGCCTGCATGCTGGGAGCACAGTGTTCTAGTAGGTACATAAGGTACTATAAGCTCTTTAAGATATGATAAAACTACACTCCACACAGCTAGATATAAAACGCTTTACAGTGACTTTCACATGGAGATACCTTAACTAGAAACTCAGAGATATGAGCTAGACCGAGCTGAGGAGGAAGGGGGAGGGGGCTGTGTGCGTGAGCAGTGATTGGCAGCTGTCAGACACTCCATCAGACACAATCCTGGCTCTGATTGGTTCTTTTCTTGGATTCTGGCAATTTGCAGTAGGAGCAGTAGGTGGGGGTAAATGAGCCTGTTTTTTTTTTTTTAACAGATTACTAGTTTCATGTAATGCTGGCTTTACATAGTGACAGTCTTAGCAAATATGACAAAAAGTTACTTTCATAAAACTTTCATAAAACCAACTGCAGCTTTAAGTCCATAAGGCATAACCCTAACCCTTGAATTTTAGTTAACTGACTGGTTTCAAATAGTTTTATTGATAAATATAATTGAATATCAGGAGTGTTTCCTAATAATATTACCCAAAAGCAGCTTTCAAACCAATGACAGGTGAAGTGAATAACATTGATTATCTCATTAAAATGGCACCTGTTAAAAGGAGATATCAATCAATCAATCTTTACTTATATAGCGACAAATCACAACAAAAGTCATCTCAAGGCACTTTATACATAGAGCAGGTCTAAATCGTACTCTTCAAGTTTAATTATTAGGTAGCTTTTATGCACATGAAGGATTCACCATTAACAATTTGACTGAAGTTATTTCCCTGGCCCATCCTCTTTTTCTTGTAGTTGTATTACTTATGATTTCTCTCATCAAACACCTTGTAACTTTTACATAAGGTTACTCACAGTAATACCAGAAAGTCTTCCCATTATAGATGTACTGATGAGCAATGTTTGAAGCCCTTTTCACTTTGATGTGATGTTGTTGAGGGCTACAGCCACGGGCACTTTTATCCCTTTTCATTCCATTCAGTCTTTGAAGATGGTTTTCCCTGGATGACTTCTTCTTTTGCTACTTGTGCCGCTTCTATTTCTTCTTCTGATATTTCCAGGGAGAGGGAAACCTTCTGTTCCATGTTTTGAGACACAACTTAAACTAATTTGCAAATGATGGTAATATAAATTCATACCCTCAATACTATTTTTTACATATAGTATCTGGTCATTACATCACTGTTAATGCTCTGATAACTGTTATTACTTTCTGTGTTTGGGAAAAACACAGTGTAAAATCAATAATCATTGATGAAGCTACACATTAGGTCTGCATTTTTCCTGACATGTTTAGTCTTTCTGCTCCACTGAATAGATACAAGTGGGTGTATTTTTCTCTCTGACCCCAGAGGACAGTGATGAGCCCATTACAACTATAGGTGCACCATAATGAGGAGGCGACACCGGAGTCAAAAACACAACTGGACAAGCTGTATGTGTGTTTTCTAACATTATGTTTCAGTTTTAGTCTTTTAAGCTTTTGTCTGAGAAGCATCCATGTCTGACCATGGAGCAGAATATGCAGTCTCAAATGAGGCTTGTAGTGTTCTCGTGCAGTGTGTCAAAACTCTGACTAAACACCAAGTTAAACCATCGCCAATGAAGACAGAGTCGTAGTAAGGTCAACCATTTACTGTCACACCTCTTCATTAACATGCTGGTGAAAACTGTGAACAAACCATACAAAATATTCAGTATTCGTGTTTTTAACTAAATATGACATTGCACGATCATAAACATAGATTTACATCACTGTATGCACTTTAAGTAGAAGTTAAAATGTCTACTAGCATGTTTCTTAGCTTGTAAATAAATGTAAATAAACTAATTTTTAACCACTTATCAAATCTACTTTTTATCAAAACATTACTATTTATCTCTTTTTAACATTCTAAACATTAAATAAATGAACTTACGGCATTGCTTCTATGATGCTTTTTAGCGGACAGAGACAGATTAAATTCAGAGCATGCATAAGATGTCTGCCATGCTTTTCTGAGCAACCAGGGAGTGAACATAAACAGGAAATGAACTATCAGGAAGTGACTTGACAGGATGTGAAGTCATCAGTAATCAAATATCAAAATAAGTCTTTCTTAAAGACAAGTTAAACTTAAGAGAAGATGTCAATACATTGTTTTAACTGAAACAAACACAAATAATCATTCAAAGGAGAAATTTGTAAGAAATAAAAGAATGCCTTAGAGGCAGCACAAGGCTGAATCAGCAGTATTGTCATTGTACAGTTAAAGCATTAACTTCCACTGTTACCTATCCTCCATCTCACACTTAATGTGTTTCTTTTCACTCTGTCCTTCACCACAGCTCTTGTTGATGGTTTTTGTCTCATCACCATATTGGTTTCCTTGCTTACAGTCTCCTTCAAATCCTCCAACAATTTACAAGATGCACTCTTCAGCAGGGACGTGCACATGATTGTAGAGGGGCAGGGGCTCAAACTCAGAAAAGGGCAGCATGTGCCCGGTTTTTCCAGTCCTTTACACAATATGGAAATTAATGTAAAATTAAAAAATAAAGTGCTAATAGAAAGCTAACTACTTAGCTCTGTGTCCTGTGTAGGTGAAAGTGAGAAGCAATTGCCATTTCTTTTGTGTCAACAAATGATTGTCAACATGAGTTCATTCACATTATCAAAGTCACAATGAAACTTTATATCTAAACCTCGGACCTGTATTCAGACCTGTAGTGCATTTTATTTTGAAAATTTGAAATGCTAAGTACTGTAAAAATTGATACATTTGGGGTGAATAATTTTGGGAAATTAACATTGATTTGGACTGTACTGGTCCCTCTAGTACACCTCTCTACTAGTGTGTGATGAGTGATTCAGTTACTTGTAGGAACATACAGACAGAACACATACAGCCCAAGCCAGTCAAGAAATAGGCTATACTTCACATACCCCGCTGGTGAAAGCCATGTTTGCTTTTCTTCGCCTTTTTCTCCTTCTTCCTTCTCTTCTTTCTCTTCCCTTTCCCTTTCTTCTTCCTCTTTCTCTCCGGGGATGAATCAGAACTCTCTGAGCTGGACTCAGAGTCGTCTTCTTCACTGTATTGCTGCATCTGCACCTCTTCAACATCACCATCATCTCTTTGAGACTCCTTAGCCTCCTTGAGACTCGCCAAAGCTACACTGTTAGAAATTTTCCTGTAAAAAAACAGCAACAACTGGCAGCAGGGTTGCCATTATGTTACTGTAAAATTAACATGTTTTTACTGTCGCTCAAGTTGACAGTTTTATACTGTTAATGAAAAATACAGCATGGACTGTTTTTAAAAATTACTTTCACAATATTTTACAGTTAACCTACGTGTTGAAAAATACATTGTCAGTCTTCACAAAATCTAAAGTATAATCACAACAAAATGTGCTTTGTGAATCAAGAACAGAGCTAATTTTTCATCATGTAATTGCAATGTGAGAAGAAAACAATCCACAGCTTCTTATTGCACTTTACTATTTATTTTTATAAACTGCACATGCAGGACAATTGCATGTTTAAACAAGTGCAAACAAAACCAAAAAATACAGAGCCTTCTCTCTCAAAACTTTTGGCTTTTTGCTCAACATGGTGCAATACATGGCACTTTTTTGACGTAATACATTGAAAAATATAAACCAGGTGACCAGAACATAACAGTTTAGTGGATTACCTAAAGTTACAGACAGTTCAGCTACATCATACATACATAAATTACAACAAAACTCTCAGACATGTGTGCCCCTCATGTCCACTTTTCGTAATGTGGACTATGAACATAAATATCCAAAGAAAAATATCCCAAGTCTTGAACTCAACCTGTAGCATTCAAACACTTGTGTAGGTTCAGAAACAGAACACAAATGCCCTTTACCCTATATCATGTAACATCTCAATGTACTGAATATATTGTCCAGTATTAAATCAGTGGCACAAATAATAAAGAAAAAGTTCATTTAACAAAAAATGTTCTGTCTATATAATGCCATCTGTCAAAAACAGTTTAAATAAAAATACAATGAACACCACCAGACATGTTACATCATGTCCAAATTTTAAATGTATGTTCAAGCTGTTATAAGGCACATTGTTAAGTGTAGAAGTCAAAGTATTGGGCGATAGCAGGGGAGTGAGTTAGTGAATGACTTACAGTAAGGCCCACTTGAAGACACCAGTTCTTTCAATCCAGACTGTGTGTGTGTGTGTGTGTGTGTGTGTGTGAGTGTGAGAGAGAGAGAGAGAGAGAGAGAGAGAGAGAGAGAGAGAGAGAGAGAGAGAGAGAGAGAGAGAGAGAGAGAGAGAGAGAGAGAGTGAGAGAGAGAGAGAGAGAGAGAGAGAGAGAGATTAGTTAAAATAATAATTTTCACTGCATCTTCTCACATACACAATCAACGTGTGTACCCCTCATTCCCTGTTATCATAATGTGAACTATGAAGTGCTGTATTTTAGAATAACAGGTTAATACTATTAGAATCCTGCTGTAAATTTACAGCAATTATTTACAGTGTATGGATGCAAGGATTAATAGTACATTTTACCAATTTGATTGCTTATTCGCTTACAACAACAAACACAGGTGAGGTTAAGTTGGAATGTTTTCAGAGAAGAGGTACTTTTATTTGTGTGAATTGTACTTGAAATGTACAATCTATGTGGTTTGGTCCTACTCTGTTGGCTATGAGTATGAAATTTGTGTCTTGTAAGCCTAGGCTGGGCTCCTTAATTGGTGGATGACACATTAATAAAATAAATATTTAATTCAATTTAATTCACATGTATGCCAAAACTTTCGCACCCACAGTGCACACCCAGCATATCCTGACAGTAGCCTAGAATCTTAACTGTTGAGCCCTGCAAATGTCACGTTCTGTAGTGACATCTGAAAGTTTTTCCTCCAGGAACTCAGCACGTGCTTTCCACGTGTCCCTTTCCCCTCTCAGCTTGTCCATGGCAACTTTGGCAGTTGGGCCCTCTGTAGTTGTATTGCCTGTTTAAGAACATAGCAATTCCAAAATTATTTAACTGATTAAATGATGGTGTATAGTCCAGCTTCCTTCCCTAATGTTATCATAAGTGGTAACACTTTATTAGAATGGTAATAAGACAGACATGATACAGTACCATCATAGATATGACAGAGCACATGAAGGAATCTTGATGAATGTTGTTATAAATACAACATTTCTAGTTATTTCTAAGCTAGTTAAGAGCTAACTGTAAAATATAGTTACCATGTTACCCAGAAGAATGTCCGTCTCTTTTTCTCTTCTGAGTCTGTAGCCTCGTCCTGTGCGGGGGCAAGACGTCAAGGTCATCCATTTTGAGAGGAGTCACGTTATTGCAATGAATAGTCACGATAACCAGAGAGGCGATAACGTTATCATGATGAATAGTCACGATAACGTGATAGCCTGGCAGGACGATGAACAACAACATGCGTGGATTAAAGTTGGCCAGAAAGCTGAAAAAGCTGACAGAAGGCAAAAAAACTACAAAGAAACACCTCAAATGAATTGAATGGCTGCAAAAGAAAAAAATTCTGAAAGGGAAGGTCAAGTGCAACCGGTGTCTCCATAAAATGAGGCTGAAGAAAAGGTTGTGTCTGTGGACCGATTTGAATGGTAGGTAATGTTATGGGCTAACTTTTTCTGGTCATTGTACATGCTAACTAGGGCTGCTTTACACACCAGGGAAACTAGTGGTGTTCTAGAGCAGCTAATGGGGATCCTTGAACAGAAATACAGTAGTGCAACTTCAGTGTTGCCAACTCCTCAGTAAGGAAAGTAGCTATTGGCTGTCCTAAAAGTCGCTAGAAGTCGCTAAATGACGTCATCGTCTAATTTGCATAATTATCATGTGCATGTTATTGTAATGGACGCTGTAGGAGAGAGGGATAACGTCTTGGGAGAGACAAAAAGTGAGTTTAAAAACCCTAAATATGTTAAAAACTACAAATGAGCTTTCTTATGTTGATTCTTGGTTTGTTTGTTTTTAAAATGTAAATACATTTTGTTCTGTATTGTTAAATGTTAGAATATCAAATTGAATCAAAAGGCTGTTATGCAGGGTGGATGTGGAGTGGTGTGGGTCTCCTCTCTGCTCTGACTGCAGCTGTGTGAGGCTACTGTGAACCTGACCGCCTGTGACTGCTTTGGGACAGGGGAGGGGCTCAGGGCAGCACCCACTACTCGTTGAGGACAGTAACGATACGTGCTTTCACTTCAGAGTCTCCAATAACACCAGAAAAAGTCGCTAGATTTGTCGCTAGTCGCTTTTGCGGAAAAAAGTCGCCAGATTTAGTGAGAAAGTCGCCAAGTTGGCAACACTGTGCAACTTACAGTAAATGGCGAAAATGTCTTTGTAGGCTACTACAGCTGCATTGTCTGTGTGAAGCTAACTTTAAATATGTTCTTCATGCTAATAAATCCTCTGAAATTGAATAGAAATTGTGATATAACTTATCTACACTTTTGATACAATAGTGATAACATGCATAAAGCGTCCTTAATCTCCTCCTGACAAAGATATAGAAAGGATATTAATATTGTGCATGTGTTAACCTCTTAAGCCGGAGAGCCTCCGTGTGAGGCGGCAAGGCGCACTCTCGACATAACGTCTCCAGGGCAGTCAAACATGCACCAATATAGTCATATGATATACCGTTTTGTTCAGAAGAATCTCAGCTATCGAGCCAGCATAACCATTTACAGTTTAACACAACTCCAATCAAACGACAAGCAAATTATTGCATGAAGTAGTAACAGCCGCCCGACACATAAAAAAGCTGAGATTTCACTGATTCCAGCAGTGTAACTCCCATCACTGTGCGTTTAAAACTCGCGGAATAAATCGCCAAAGAAAAATCCAAAACAAACTCCCCTCTTCAAAGTTCAATACAAATTATGTCATACCTTCGCTGTTTTTGTGGTGAAAAGTTGTGTCTGGTCGCATAATATCCCCGGTAACAGCTACTCCAATATCTCTGGATCATTTTGAGACGATTCAAGCCGTTTTCCGTTCATTTTTCTTCTCCAAATACTGTACAGAGTTCAGTCTTTGATGGCTATACATCTCCATAAACCTTCAGATTAAACATACTATACTGATACATATCCAACTTTTGGACTTTTTCTCTTTGGTTCACACTGCTCATATATCCACACAACACATTAAGAGGTGCTGCATGTAATGTAATCATTTTCTAATATAATAAGTTTGATAGCAATGTAAGTACTGATATAACTAATGTTTATGGGGACAATATGCTCATTGTGTTCTCTGGAATCTTCTTCAGACATCATGGAAAGAAGGAAGAGGAAAAAACCTGAGCAGGTGCCAAAGAACACATAATGTCAGCCACAGGCAAAGCCTTCATTGAACAATGAAAAATGGGTGCATTCAAAGGTAAGTTGTGCACTATGTGTGGTTTTCAGCAACTTGTTTTTTTTAAATTTCTTAAATATAATGTGAAGGTTACGTAGAATAGTGTAACCAAGGTCAACCAGTAGTAGTGAAAAACTGCTATTTTTTGGTGCTGAATTTCACCATTAGATCAAGTTTATTATTACACATTTTATATATATATATGGTTGATTTTCATTCAGCAAACAATGTGCTTAAATGCGGACTACTAGTTGTCAAGAAATGACTCACAGCTGGCTCTAGGCCATGACAAACAAGAGAGATGCCCCGTTTCAAAGACCTAGATAGATAGATGTGACCAAAAGTATTAGCCCCCCTTATGAAATTAGACAAAAGTCTTGATTTCTCCATGGAAATGGCCATTAACAACACGTGTTTGTTATTTTGGAAACAATTACATTACAAAGACAAAAGTTGACAAGTTTGATTAGGATATTTTATTGATTTAATGAGTTGAAACAAAAAGAGGCAAAAATGAGAAATACAAAATGATTAGCCCCCTTGCCATTAATAGTCAATAGTGTACCCTTTCTGAGCCACAACCAACAGCAACCTCTTAGAGTAGTTCTTTACCAGGTTGGCACAGGTCTCCTGAGGGATTTTGGCCCATTCTTACATTGCAAATTGTTCCAGCTGGTCCAAATTGCGTGGTTTCCAAGCATGGACATTCACTTTGAGCACCCGCCACAGATTCTCAATAGGATTGAGGTCTGGGCTCTGTGCGGGCCACTCCAGGACCTTGGTTTTGGTATCCTTCAGGAACTGTTGGACTAATTTCGATGTGTGCTTTGGGTCACTGTCTTGTTGGAAGACCCAGCGACTACTTAAGGATAGACTACGAGCAGATTTCTGTATATTATCCCTCCTTTTTTCGTGATACCATGCACCCGAACAAGGCTCCCTGTGCCTGAGGCTGCAAAACAGCGCTACAGCATGAGTGTGGGAACTGCGTTCTTAGGGTTCAAGGCCTCTCCCTTTCTTCACCAAACATAAGCAACATCCATGTGCCCAAACAATTCCAGTTTAGTCTCATCAGACCAAAGCACAGACCAAAACTCATCTTTACCTTTCAAATGTTCACGGGCAAACCCCAGTCTGGCTTTGATGTGCTTCTCTTTGAGTAAAGGGGTTCTTCTTGGACGATGGACCTGAAGCCCACCATGATGGAGAGCCCTCACAACTGTGCTCCTTGAAACGTCAACTCCAGAAGAGGCCAGGTCAGCAACAATCATCTTGGCAGATGTCCAGGGATTCTTGCTGACATCTGACAATTTTCCTCTCTAGAGTTCTTGAAATCTTGAGCTTACGACCACGCCCAGGTTTGTTTCTTACAGAATTTGTCTCTTTGTACTTGGCAATGATGCAACGTACAGCGGTTCTAGACACTGTGAAACACTTGGAAATGGCAGTATAGCCTTCCCCCTTATCATGAGCCTCCACTATCTTCTTTCTGAGGTCAAGACTGATTTCCTTTGTCTTTGCCATGGTGAGTAAAAGTAGTCCCTCTCAAGAATGTGCTCAAGTGCTCTGTTCCTTGGAATCCTTTTATGCTGATTGAATGTTCAGGTGTTGTTAGGAAGCCAATAGACTGCACAGGTGTGATTTGAAAGCTGATTGGTTAATTGGGTATGTTTTTGAAGGCAAGAATTCACATGGGGGGAATATTATTGACCACTCAATTATGGGGGCTAATATTTTTGACATCCACATTTTTCTCTATATTTGATATAAAGCAAGCCTAAAATGTAAGTTTATATTCCAAAATGTACCAAAAGCTACTAAAAGCACTGGTGAATGTTTGATTATATCAAGTTTTATCAATGCTGCAAACATTGGGAAGAATTTTATGAAAATATTCCATAATTCCTGGGATGGATGGATGGATGGATGGATGGATGGTACATATCAGCTATGGGATCTGATATCACCTGTTGCTAGTGACACAGGGTAACCAGAATATGATATAAAAATACCATAAACTGAAAAACAAGTAATCTAACAATATACATACATACAAAACAAACCACAGGGCCATCTCATATTAATTTAAATGTTTCCAATAAAGAAAATAATTTCAGGGCTTTCTTTTCTTTAACAAGACTCTGTGATTTACTCCAGAGTTTTAAATCATTCTTCCAATGGGAAAAACTTACCAAAATAGCAGCAAAGTCCAAATTTTTATTATCAACAAAAACACACACAATAAAAAAAAAGAAACTTTTTATTAATTAAAATTATTAAAATTAAAATTAAAAGTTAATCTTAAAAATTCGTTAGCTGATGAAATGAAGGTTTAAGGGGGAAAACGACTTCCTCTGCAGAGAGAGAGAGGAGGGGGGCTCCCCCCTCCTCTTCCAGTGATGTTGGCATTCAGAGAATCAACAAATATTTGAATCTGTTTTTACTATGATAATTTTCTATAACACTATCATTACAGTCACTTCATCCTGTGGCAGCTGCCTACACAGCCTCAGCTGCCGCGGCATCTCGGTGGCAACTGAAGCTGCCACTGAAAAAGCGAAAGCTCCAGCGGCAGCTGAGGTTGCCACCGGAAGCTGCCGCTGCCACGATTTGCGCTTGCTGTCACTCACCAATTTTGTGAATTCCGCGTTTTGAGCCAAGAGGATTGACTGTTTCAAAATCATCATAGTATAGTTGAATTTGTAATGCAAGTCTTTTGGCTGAAAACAAGGGATGAGTTTTAAAGTAACTTCCACCACAAAAATCATGATAAGTGTCAGGCTCTGAGCTACACTCTGTCCTTAGCAAATCACAAATCTCTGGATTTCTACACATGAACTTCAAGGATTCCAAAATAGGTACATATATAAAAGTATCCTTCACAGGTACTTGATCATAAGTACCGGATTTCTGATTGCGCCTGGTGTCATATCTCATTCCAAGTGTTATTTCTCTAGGCTCTACAACTCCCCATTTTAGGTTGAAGTATTTATTTCGTTTCCATTCTGTATTCAGATGAGTGAAAAGATTTTCAAATTTTTCAAAACATTCATTTACTACAGATATGTTAGGGTCAGTTGTAGGTAAAGCAGAAATGATGGCCTGCTTCGCTTCTGAGCGAAGCTCACTTGTTAATTCCTCCAAATCTCCTACAAGTAAGGACACCAAACTGTTTGAAATGCCACTACCCTGCAGTTTGGCCACGATGGATGCACACATTTCTTTGGATAAGTCCCTGGTAAGTCCTGAATCACTGCTCTCTGGAACATTTGAAGAACTAGACACCGGAAGAACACTGGAAGAACTCTGAGGAAAATCTGAGGAGTTAAATTGGTCCTCCAAGGCATGTGAAACTGGATCACTAGAGGAACAAGCAACAGCTGAAGTTTGAGCAATTTGCTCATCATTGCTGTGGACAATATTGAGGTGCTTCCTAAAGCCAGCATAAGTTTGGAACTGAAGCCTGCAGCTTGGCTGACAACCAAACAGCTTAAACTTAGGTCCAGGATAATAACCGTGTTCACCTCTTAAATGTGAAATCAACTCCTGACTGCTGAGATAAACTTTCTTACACGTAAAACATGTAAGCATTTTGATCACAATGCCTCTTAGAGACTGCCTTGCCTTTTACTCAGGTTGACAAGTATTTCCTGGTTAAGGAGTTTGGCTCTCATGTCTCGAACTCTTGGTGACTCCTAAATTTTTCCCCTATCGATATTATAGACTGTTGTCTGCAAGAATGTGTAAAAATTCACAAGCGCACCATCATAAGACACATTGAACACGAAATGAGCTTTAAAAAACTCATCAAATACCCCAAGGGAGCAGTTGGCCTGGCAGGGGATGAGACGCTTGTCCATGGAGACATAGAAGCTGTCGATCTTCCTCTTCTGGCGCCACGGTCAGGAGGTACGGCTGCTGGCTCTGCTGATTCCGAAGATGCTCTTCCAAACTGCAGCAAGACTGGGGTTGACACAAGGACATTGGACATTAGACAAAGTAGTAAGTCAGAAAATAGCATTACATCCATGTAAACTTGACTGCAATTTGTTTCATCCACCTCTTAGCCACTTTTACACAAGACTAAAGGGGTGTTCACACCAAGAGCGTTGGATGCGATTTTGTCGCGCGACAAATGAAAATCTGTCGCGCTGTCGCTCAAGTTTTGAAGCGTGACCATTTTGTGTACATTCGCGTCATCGCGAGTCCGCACATTTTCACGGCACAACAACATTGCTTTCTTGTCTCTTCAACCATGGTCGAGATAACAACATTTGCTACCACCGCTGCCCTGTCCATCTGTCTCCGGTGAGTAGCTGTGTATTGTTGTGTTAAAATCAATAAATATTCACTGACGGGGAGATTTAGCTGCTGCTGCTTTGCTGAGAAGTGTTGCTTCACAGCTGGTGTTTCGGTTTAACTGGTTACCGTGTTAATAGGTGACGTTCTCATAACTCTCTTAAAAAAGCCATTGATTGTAGTTTAATCCTTTAAAAATACACAATAATATGTGTAATAACTAATCATTTATGTAAGTTTGGTTTTGTTCAGATAACTCATTGACTTCTCGTAACGTAATGTAATGTGAGAAAGTCACCAGTTAACACGGTCACCAGTTAAACCGAAACACCGGGCATAACTTCAGCAGTGAGCCTCGTTGTTGCCGTTTTTTGGAAAACAGGACCAGATCGCCTTTAACCAATACTGATCTTTATTTGTATAGCACTTTTCATACATGAAGTGCAGCTCAAAGTGCTTTACAACAAAGACAGTACATGCATTGATTGCTTGAGCACTTTCACATATGACATATCATATGTGATCATTTATTTGTGTCTTTGTGGTTGTTTTGTATTTTGAGTCTTGAGTATGGATTTGATGCATGCTGTAGGCCTATGTATTTGTGTATTTTCTGATCTAAATAAAATATAAACTGCCACATAAAGTATCACTGCATGCTACAACTCAGCTTAATTTAATGTTTTCTATGATGCAGATACCTGGCCACTGGTGACTCCTACAGGACCATCGCCAACAGCTTCCGTGTTGGGGTCTCCACTGTGTCCATGGTCGTGGCTGATGTGGTGTCCGCTATCTGGGACTGCCTTTAATAAAGCTTTAATTTGGCATGCCTGCAACAATACAATAAACATAAAATGTGCATGACATGATAAATATGCTAACTATCATATCAATGGTGCCATCTGATGTTATTCTGGTATTGTTTTGTCCTGTAAATGATTAGTCAGTGTCCCACATAATGCTGTGGCTACCTCCCAACCTCTGACCCGTCCCGTAGATGGAACAGTGTGTTTTAAGAGGTTAAAATAAGTTGTTTAGTTTATGTGAATAACTTCTGCACAGCTTGAATCAAAGTTTACAGTGCACAATGTGGGTGTACAACAAATATCTGAAGTCTGGTGAGAATGTTCACTGTAGGTAAGAGTAGACGAAAGACAGCTGAGATTTTTATATTTTATTTCTGAAAATTGTCATAAAAAAAATAAAATCTATATATATGTACATACAAAAACAACAATAAAAAAATAAATAACGTATGGAAGAGCCTCAGGGACACATATGAACAAAATGAATGATTCCTCAAAAGTCTGAAACGTTCCCTGCAGTGATTGCTGCCCCATTGCTAAATAGCTACTCGGCAGGTTCCAAATTGAGCACAACAGTGCTAGCTTCATAAATAAGTTTATGTATTTGAAATTTTACAAATGCCTTCCGTTGGGGTGACAACCTCTCCAGGGAAGGAAGCAGGCTTTTGAGGAATAGTTCATCCTCTGAGGGGGGAGGCTGGGGAGCAGGTGGAGCTTGCTGCTTCAGGCCGTTCAGGGTGTCCCGGACGAGAGCCTCCAACTCCGCCCGTCTGTTGGTGGAGTCGGCGGAGTTTTCCTCCTCCCTGGCTCTCTTCCTGGACCTCTTCGTCAATGTATGAAATAGAAAAAACATTTTATGAAACTACTACCGTCCAAAAAATGCAATAGTTAGAAGTAACTCAATATCCAAATTAATATTTGTTTAAATATCTTAAATTAATTATCTATTAAACTATCTTAAATATGTCTTGTACATACCTCTTGGCACTGAAGCAGCAGGGGAAGCAGCAGAGACAGCAGCGGGAGAGACAGCTGGACCATCATCAGGGGGAGCACCAGCAGACTCTGGCTCAATGTCAGAATCTGCTTGGGCTGTAGTAGTGACAAACATGTCTTAGTTTTTTTGTTCATACAGTATATTAATTGACTAGGTTATTCTAACAATTACAGCACATAAAGCATTTTATAGATGCAGTCATTTAATACATCATACTGTTCTAGCCATAGCAATATCTATCCTCCACAACACTTTAAAGCAAATGATGTTTTAGTGCCCTTCATTCTTCACATTTTAACTTGTAGGTTTGGTATAGGTGAGAGTACAGATTAGTTATTGACATTTTTTTAGTGCAGGCTGTGAAAAAAATATCTGTACTGACACATCAATACAAGTCAGTTATCATTTTATACAAAAACTAGTTTCCATGTCGTTTCTGTGTGTGTGTTCATTCATCAACAAACCTCCGATGGTAATCCCTGATGGGCCTGCTGTCTCTCCCTCGTCCTCCATGGACCCTACGCTGTACTCCACGGCCCCATCTTCCTCGACCCCTGCCCCCATGTTCCCGCTTGTTTCACGGGGGGCAACAAAGGGGTCGAGGAAAGACAGGACCGCGAAGTACTTCCACTTCTTCGCTGTCCCTGCTGCTGACCCACTCCTTGACTCTGTCCCCTTCCTCCTCTCCCTCATATATATATCAACTGACAAGAACACACGTAAATTAACTGTTGAATCTAGTAAACCAGTAACTTTATGCCGGGAAAGCCAGCTACGCTAACTGGGGCTATGCTAATGCTAACCAATAGCTGCAAACACACAACAAATACATATTTACAGAATTTACCAGGTAATCCAGCCACCTCGCTTACTTTAATCCACGCCTGCTCCTTTTTGTAATAATAAATTAACAAACAACCAAAAACAATAAATAAAATGGACTCTCAGTCTCTGTTAACAAAAAATGAACTGGAATAAAACTGCCAGGACCTTCTGTAAACAAAGTTATGAAACAGATGCCTCAATAAGCCATATGCAAAAATCTTTTTAGAAATACTACTACTACTAATACTACTATGAAATAAAAAATAAAAACTCTTTAAATATTTTATTAGCCGTACTCGAACTGGCAACGAGCTTTCTTTCTGCCTAGTGCCTACCGGTATACTTCTCACGCGGCTCTTTAGCTGCACTCTGTGGTAGGCTACGCCAGGAGTCCCGCGTCCCCACACACCATGCGACTGACAAGTGACTGACATGAGGGTTCACTCATCGTTACTCTAAGGACCCGAGAGAGAGAGACGAGGAAAACAAACAAGCATGCAAATGGCATTTATCGCGGCCAGAAAAATTATCAAGCTAATTTTAATTATCATGCGATTAATTGATTTATTGAATATCGCGACAGGCCTACTCTCAACTGCATCAGAGGCGCTGATTTTTGGACACTTCGGTCCCCCTGGTGGTGGCAGAAGTAGATATAACAGCAACAACAGGGAGGCCATCTCTTGGTCATAGTCTATGGACAAAGTCAGGAGAATGAATTAACTGCAAATACTTCAAAAGTTCTTCGAATTTGAATGAGAATTCTATAGAACAAAACTCACTTGTTGCCTCATCAAGATCACTTCCTGGTGGACTCTCTGCTGACTGCACCATTTGACGCAACTCTCGTGTTGAAGTGAGCTGTTTGGACTCTTTGATGACATTATACCTGAAGATTGGATCCCATTTCTGAAGCAATCTGGTGGATACCTCATCATCAAACAGGAGAGCGAAGTCTTGATTCACCTATAAGAAAGAAAATATACTACTACCACATTCAGCACAAAGTTTCAAATTTTCAACCCATCCAGCTGCTGTTCAACAATAAGAGACCTTTGGAAATTTGGGCCTCCTGAAGAAAAGCACACACATTCAAAAAAAAGCCAAGCAGATAGGTAAGTGGAAACAGAACAGTATCATTAAGTACAAGTAAATGTTAATGACAACATTATCTAGTTTGTGGACAGTTACTTTCTTACCTCCTCCTGGGGAAAAGCCAGTGGGGCTACTTGGAGGTGCAGATCCTCTTCAAATCTTTCTCTGGATCGTCTTCAGACGCCAAGAAAAGTATCCGGTGCTGTTTGCAGCATCATAGAAGTGTTCCTAAAATGGAAATACATTCAAAATTAATCTGTTATCAAACTCATAAGTTCCTAAGAAATCTCAGAATTTAAATGTTACTGTAATGCACACAAAACCCAACAACACAAAACATTATTTTGGGTTGAATTATGTAAACAAAGAGTACAATAATTATGACTATACATAGCCTTTCTTGGAGTATGGGTCTTTGAGGGACAGGAACACTGTCACTATCCCAAGAGCATACTCTTCTCGAACAGCTTTGGTGGGGAGTTGCCTGAAAAGAGAGATTAAATTAGCATTCTACTGTATATTTATGTAACGGCCAAGCAAAAAAAAGAAGTGTATACACAAATAGAACACACATACCCGTGTTTATCAATCATGTGTGCCACTATTATATTGACCATTTTTCTTCTGGTAGCATCTGTTAGAGTTTGTGTTGTGTGATATTCTTGGAGGACCGCGTCTCCACCTGAACTGGTTTCAAGTACAACTTCGATCAACTTAAAAAGATAAAAAAGAAGCAAAAAGTTGTGATAAACAGCTTTTCTAAAGATGACAAATGTTGATGTTTTAAGAAACCTGTGAGAACTGAGCTTTGTGACAACCTTTTTAGCAGATGCTGTATCAATTGTACCCTCAACTCATGGTTTTTTCCTAGGGACTTCATCTAGGAGTATAGTTGATGTACTTGCACTTGAACTGATGCTCGAGTCAGACCACTCAGATGGAGAGGACAAGGAGCAATCAGAAAATTCTAAAAGGAAAAAAAATGCATGCATCAGATTTATCAAAATAAAAAAAATTTTAAGTATATTTTTTCGGGCTTTTTTGCCTTTAATGTACAGGACAGTAGAGATAGACAGGAAACAGGAGGCAGAATGACACGCAGGATAAGACCGCTCGGCGCAGGATTTGAACCGGGGTCGCCCGCAACGAGAACTATAACCTCAACACATGGGCAAGTGCTCTACCCGCTGAGCTATGCTCAACCCCTCAAAATACATTTTGTATTCATGTTGGATTTATGTCAATTGAAATGACATTTAAACCATTTTAACAAAAGTCAGACTGAATGCCCCTGAAAATATCAAGGAGTATAACCACAAAGAATGATAAATGTTGAATATTTGATCCACTTAAAGTGGATTTAAGTGTACTAAAAGTTGTTAAAAAACATTGTTGCATTGCAAAAGTAAATTACATTTATTTCACATTAGACTCCAGATTTATTATTCTGTGTACTGTCAGTTTCTGTGAAAAAAAATACAGGTTACACCATTTGACACTGGGTTGCATCATGTCATTGACCCCTTTAAATTTCTCACCGTCTTTTGAGAAAACAGTTAGAACCACTATGCCTTGGCTGACAAGGTCACTGAAAATGTCTTTGTCAACTTCTGTCCCTGTCGCATCTTTGTACACTACTCTTGCATCAGGTTGCAGGCAAAATCTCTCGATGACTGAAAAAGATAAGATACATCTGAGTACACCTTTTAAGCCAGCACTGTTCTTGCCTCACAAATGATTTCATATTCAATAATTTAATCCACCACAGTATGATTAAACAGACTTGGAGAGTATCCCCTACACAAAATACATTCCCTTTTCAGTCCGAATTTTACTTAACCAAGCTTAAGTAAGATAAAAACACACCTTTTTCATGGAACCGCATAAAATCAAACTGTCCATCAACCTCATCCAACTTCACATACTTCTGCTGTTGGCAGTACCGAACCTGGACCAACATTTTGCTGAGACATGCAAAAAACAAAACAAAAAAAATCATCAGTAATAAGCACTTAATACTAAACGGAAAATGAAGGAATTCAAGCAAAAATAATTAAAACACTCACATAAACATGGTAAGCCAGTATCGGCCACATCATAAGGTGTTGTAGTAGAAAACAAAAATAAAAGCCTAAAAAAACTCCACATAGGGTGAGCTCAGGTAAATTGGGCCACTTTTTGGTTAATTGCCCAGAACACTAATTAAATAAAGATGCATGACATTTAATTGTTTTTATATAAGTAATATGGGTTGTTTTTAATATTTCTGTGTTGAATTCATGCCATAATATGTAATTGTTCAGGCCCTACAGCTTTTGAAACATCCGCAATCTCACTTTTTTGAGATGAGCAGTGTTCAGGTAAAATAGACCGGCTGATCAGCAAAAATGGGCCAGTCAAAATTCAAAGTGAAACATTTCTGATAAAACAATCTAATAAACTTTAATTTCAAATACATTTGTGTAGTAGGAACAATATAACAATTAGCATTTCAATGTTTAAAAACAACAATTTCATAAAAACGTGTATCAATTACATAAAAAAACTTAACTGGAACATTTTATGAGTGTGCGTGTGTGAGTATGTGCAATAAAAACGAGCAACGAACAATATGAACTTTAAAAATAGATTTTTTTAAATGCAATCTTGACAGATAAAGCCATCATCATCATGGATGCCATTATCTTCACCACAGCTCTCGTGGAACCAGGCACTGCAGGGCTCACAGCGCACCCAGTCCTCAGTGGCCTTTGTGTCACTGGGGTCACCGTAGCGGATCTGGCAAACCTTACAAGGTTCTTTGTCATCCTGGTGGTTTTGTTTTTGTTGTTTTTTCCCCTTTGGTTGTTTTACCTTCCTTGGCTTTTTTGTTTTTTTGGCAATGTAGTCCAAGTGTTCCTGACTTGTGAGGAGGTAAGATGGTGGCTTTGCCCTTTTCCTGGTGGGCCTCTCCCGTTTTGGCAGCGCAATCAATTCATTGAATGTGACACATTTCACAGTAGCCTGAGGGAAGCAAAATATAACAAACAGAAATATGTCATGACCACAAATTTGATATTAAGGTTAGTATCATTGACATGATTAGGAACTTTATGTAAGGGTGAGTAGTATTGTGTTTATTCACTTACTGTGGAGGTAGACGCTTCCTCATCATCCTGGAGTAAGATGTCTTCCTGTGGGGTGAACTCATTAAAGGGGATCTCTTCCTCCAACACTACCTCTTCAAACACCACTTCCTCTGCAAGCTGACTGCCATTTAGGAAGAAGTAGAGTGGTTCCTCAGGTTCTTGAGTGATTGTTGGCATCAGAACAGCAGATGGGTCAGGAAGAGACTGGGGTTTGGCAGGCGGAGTAGGAAGAGAGAGGGATCTGACAGGTGGGTCAGGAAGAGTGAGTGGCAGGGCTCGTTCTGTTGTCTTGCTTGGGCCAAAAACACTATCTGGGATGATTTCCTTATTCAGAGGGAACATCCCTGTCCCTCTGAAACCAGCCTGGGCATTATGGACGGTGGCAGCCTTTTCCCAAGCTCGGCGGAAAACAAAGAAAAACTCTGTTTTGGGTAGTTTCTGACCTGCCATCAGCCTGGTCCACATCCTCCCCTCTTTGTCCCAATGATGTTTCAGGCTTTTAAAGAAGGCCTTGTCTGCAGGCTGCAGAGCATGGGTGGTGTGTGGAGGATAACACATTATATGAACATTCCTGCTTTTCATCAGCTTGAGGAAGTCCATGTTATAGACATGGCTGCTGTGCCCGTCTAGGAGAAGAATGTGGGGTCTTGGATCATATTTTGGGAGATCCTGAAGGAACATCTGACCCCACTCTAAAAAGAGGTCAGCCTTGATGCACCCGTTGTCAGATATTCTCACAGCCACGTTTTCTGGACATCCACAAACCCACTCTGGGCGCAGACGTTTGGCTTTGAATATTACCATTGACCGGCTGTATTTCCCTACAGCATTAAATGCTGCCAGACAAGTAGCTGTCTCTCCCTTTTCTCCAGCAGTTATTTCAATGCAGGGCTGCCCAACCTGCCCGACCACTTTGCTGGAGCAGAATTGGTCTTGCAGACCTGACTCGTCACAGTTCCAAATATGTGATGGAGTGTCTTTAAGGTCAAGTTCATCCAGCAGTTCCTCGTAATGCTGGAACCACTGGCTCACCACCTGCTTGTTCAGCCCAGCAGCTCTTGCAGCTGAGAGCACCTCTGGCTTCCTCATACCGAGCTCTGGGTGGCGCACCATAAAAAAGTTTTATGTTATTTTCATTAAACATGTATCACTTCTATATCTACATGCCTCTTTCACCTTTTCCCTTTTAAGTGTGTGTGGTGTGTGTTTGTGTGTGCACAACTGCATGTGAGTGAGTGTGTAAGTGTGCTTGCATGTTAAGATTGCACACACACTCACTCATATACACACGGGAACGTAGTTGGGCCACACAAACACACGCCACACACACTTTGAAGGGAAAATGTTAAAGAGGCATATAATATATGTTACAATATAGTAATTTGTTAATGATATGAATAATTAAAAAAAAACATTAAAATATCTGCTAAAACTCAATTCAGAGGGTGGCCCATTTTAGCTTAAATGAATGGCCCAATTTATCTAAGACGTTAAGGTAAATTGGGCCAGTAACAAAAAATGCTTTTTCATTAAAAAATTAGTTTATTTAGCAAAAGATCAACATTTTCTCTGATAGAGGCAATCAAGACATGGACTATAAATCATTACTTTGATATGTTTGTTCCTTTATTATTGATTTATCAACCTTATCATTGACAGGTAAGATTTGACAGGTCAGGCAACTCACCATGAGGTCTTCAGAGGTCTTCATATGAGGCTTGACCCCGCCCACATTAGCAACCTCAGACCAATCAGATCAATTGCTATTTTTAAAGTACAGTTGTGGCAACAGTTTGAAATACTTTGCAGTCATAGGCTGTCAATGATTAGAGAGCTAAGAGGCTCAGACCTTAAATGGCCCATTTTACCTGATGGCCCAATTTAGCTGATGTCACCCTACGTTTACACATAATTTTATGAACTTTGTTACAGTTACATATTTATCATAACGGTATAATTGACTCCACAAGTTTATATTGTACTGTAAGACTCAGAAGTTAGTTAGAAGCCTACACTAATCAAGCTATAATGTTACATGGATTTAACTTTAATATCAACAGTATGAATACAAATGTGAATATTATGTTTGTGTGGTGGTGGGAGGAGGGTTCACTCTCTCTCTCACTCACACACACACACACACACACACACACACACACACACACAAACACGCTCACAATAGGACTGAATAATAACTAAGATTGAATAGAGTTCTCAGATTAAATAAAACGAGGATTAATAAAATATTTAAACAACCAATAAATGAACTGAGCACTTTCAGATTAGGCAGCAGTTGCAACATGCACACACAGTCACAACAAATGTCAAACTTACTTTAACATGAATATTAATTTATCAATACTTAATATTTAATGTAATTTAATACTGTGCAATATCATTACTTTCATTGTCCGTACCCATTACTCACTGCATTATCACCATCACTGTGCAATAACCCAAACTGCATATCATACTGTATATACTACCTCTATTTTTCTATTGTGGAATATGTACATAGCGCTCGGAACTGTGCACCTTACCCCCTTTTCTTGCACTATTTACTTTATGATGTTATACTTTTATGTTTATGCACTAAAGAAGGGGCTACTTTGAATCTCATTGTACATGTGTATAGTTACAATAAAAGGCAATCCATTCTATGAAGGCACTGTAAATCATTGGTGGTCCTGCCCAGACATTATGCAGTGATCATATGATCCTTCCTTTGTGTCCTAGATAACAGATTACCTGACAGGAAGGCCACAGTTTGTCAGGTTAGGGAACTGTGCCTTCTGAGTCCCCTATTTTTCTTATAGAAAAATGGAATCCAATAAAACACAATATTACACTATCATCTTGGCAATAATAACTTGACTTGGAGTTCTAATTTTTTTTCAACAACATCTTTACTCAGTTCAAGCATAAAATAGCACAGACAAACAAATAAATGAACATACAACAATGACAAATGGGACCCCCATTGTACATGGTCCTAATTGAAGGTGGAGGGTCATAATTAAATGTTAATGCTTGGGTTTTATTAATATTAATTTTATAACCAGAAACTAAACCAAATTCCTCTAACAATTTCATCAGTTTTGGCAGTGTCTGAGTAGGTTGTGTTATACTTATCAATAAATCATCGGCGAATAGGGCCAGTTTTTGTTCCCCAGATGTCATTGTTACCCTCTTTATATCATTCCTCTGCCTAATTAGTTGACTCATGGGTTCTATAAACAAGGCGAAGAGGAGCGGCGACGCACAGCACCCCTGTCTCGTTCCTCTTTCTAAAGTGAATGAGTTGGTTAAGTTTCCATTGATTGTGATTCTAGCTGTTGGTTTGTTATATAGTGCTGCAAACGTGTCAATTATAGTTGTATGGAAGCCAAATTTCAAAAGTACTGGTACCTTATATAAGAATGACCACCTCACTGAGTCAAATGCTTTCTCAGCGTCCAAACTTAATATCAATGTCTCCAGTTTTTGATGTGTGACTTGTCTCATAACGTACAGTGATTTCCTATATGTTATCTTGGGTCTGTCTTTGTCTGACAAAGCCAGTCTGGTCCTTGTGTATTAATATTGGTAATAACAACTCTATTAATTTGGATAATATGGAGGTGAATAGTTTATAGTCATTATTTAAAAGACTTACAGGACGGTAATTTCCACACTCCAATTAATCATCGCCTCCCTCCATGAGGGGGGGGATATTTTTGTTCTCCAGAACCCAGTTAAATCTTTTTAATAATGTTGGAAGTAGTTGATCTTGCATTGTTTTGTACCATTCTGTGGAAAAACCATCTGTCCCTGGAGACTTCCCCCCTTTCATTCTCCCAATCGCTTTTTGAATTTCTTCCTTTTTTTATTTTAGATATTCATTTTCCATTTTGTTCATCAGTGATCTTTGAAAGATTTACCTGGGCCAGAAAGGCATCAATCTGGTTGTCGTTGCTTATCTGTGGTTGTGTATATAATATTCTGTAGTATTTTTGGAAGCATTGTTGTATTTTCTCCAGGCTTGTTTCTATTACATTCGTTTCGGAGTTTCTTATTTTATATATAGTTATATCCGCTTGTTGTTTTCTTAACCTGTACGATAGAAGTTTCAGTGATTTCCCACCTGTCTCATAGTATTGTTGCTTTGTAAAAAGGAGCTTTTTCTGAATTTCCTGAGTACACTGTAACAAATTACTGTAAAAATACAGTGAATTTCATACAGTAATGTACCGTTTTTCATGAATACAGTTAAATACTGTTAATGTTGATGCCTTTATGCAAAAAAATACTAACGTAAGCTACCGTGTCATTTATGGTATAATACAGTATTTTTTGTTTAAGTCCGACTACAACTTGTAAGCAACATGCTGCCTCAGGTCACACACCTCATTTAGCACACAGTCAACATAGAAAATCATACAATGGGCAAAAACATATTCAAGATAGATGGAAGAAACAGGAAGAATATAAGAACGTGATTTTCGACTTGACTCTGACCCAGCCAGCTCTGCACTGGACCGAGAAGATGACCACTCTCTGCTCTCCTTTTAATCCACCCTGCTCCGGTGCTTTACTAAACAAGGTAATTGCATTTTATCAAATTCAACATTTTGTCTCAAGTTTAATTTTCATTTCTTTGGTTACCTTTTTCCCCCAAAAGAATAACATTAGTCAAAATCACCGCTTGGCATTGGCTACTTTGTGAACCGCATGTTGCATGCTAATGTTAGCTAGCATATCCATGGGACTGCATTAATGATCAAATCAGCAGACTAAATCAAGTTAATGTTAGCTAGCTTGGTCAAATGTTGCGTCTAATCAAATATGTGAAGTAGTCTCTACTTTACCATTTGTTGTGTTGTGGGGTTATTTCATGTAAAAACGTTTGTGGGATGTCATACTAAGTAGGGGAAATTTGCTTGTGATGTGAGCATAATTTCATTATTAATTTGGATGCATTGTCCATGTTTTACAGATACCTGCTCCTGCAGCCAGTGTTACTGTCACTGAACCTCCCAGCCAGTCCACACCTGTTACTGTTTGGTAAGTGTCACATAAGCAAGGCTTAGAGTATAACGTCAATCTGTCTGTCTAATAAACTTATGTTTTGTTGTGGTATCTTGTAGATGTAGTTCTTTCATCAATGTTGTTTTTGTGGAAATAAATGATACTTCATGTAATAGAGTAAAAAAAGGAAGATATAGTCCTCAAGTGTGCTGAAGCAAATTCTACTTTAAAATACCTGGATAGGGCCCTGATGACCATACTTGATGCTGTTTTGTGACATTAACTATCATTTTTGTCTGCATCAGTTGCTAGTGATAAAGCCACAGTTGGACACTGGATGATCAGCATTGAAAGTCATGTCATCTGTGAAGACATCCAACCAAGCTTCATCACAGGGCTGTACTGTTTAACTTCAACACCAAGACACGCTGCAAAGACACTGGAGTTCATTCAAAGGTCAGCCTGGAATGTATTGATGAACAAAGGCCAACTAGGGGAAGCTGATGTCCAAGACAATGGGGAAGCCGGTAAAAAAAAAAAGACAGCAAATATGAAGTGGCCACCCGTCTAAAAAACTCATGGACTTTGAGTGTGGCTTTGTTTAGCCCACAGGAGACACACAGGACCTCACTCCCACCCACTGCATCCAGATGTTCATGTTGTCATTTTAAGGTAATAAGTCTCAGAATTGAGTTGTGTTCACTTCAGTGTATTTCAGTTATGCAGTTCCAGGTTTGTTCTTTCATTTGTGTTCTATTGCACATGATCATAACTAATGAAAGATGGATACTGAAGGCAGGTTACATTACGTTTGGTAAGCAAGTTGTATACAGTTTGTTGAGAACCTGAACATGATAATTGTTGTTATGCAATGTATTGTAACGAACTGGACATGTTACTGTTTTGTGTTTTATAAATTTGAGAGTTTAAGCCAGATTCTGTTCTGTTCAGTTAAAGTGCTGGTTTTTCCGAGTGTCTGTGAACGCGTCTTGAGAGTGAGACTTGCAGCTAGCGTACAGGTGTGTTTGTTATTAGCCTCTGCATAAGAAGACGGCAGCACGTGTGTGGCTAGTGAGCTACTGATGTTAGGTTTTAGTTGTTTTGGCGTTGGCTACGGCCCACAGTAGCCTGTGTAACAGTCAAGAATAAAAAGCCAGCTAAACCGGCTAACGTCTCGGCATGTGGTTATTGAGGGACGTTACAATATTTTAAAAGAAATGTATTGATTCTTTTTAGCTACTGAATGTGTTTGATGCATTGTAAAAATGTAATATTATACAGTCATCTCTTGTCACTTTGCGTGTTCTTTCTGTAGTCTCTTCAAGTCCTCTTGTGCTGCCCTCGGTATATGTGCTGTATATAACTTGACAGTCAGATAAAAGCCTTCCTAACATCAAGACTCTGAAGACAGTTGTTCCCTTGTCCACAGGTTTATTGGCGTTGCAAGGAAGGGTGAAACTAAAACATACAAAAAAGCATAATCAACATTATGCTTGCTTTTAACATGTACAGATATACACAATGTAAATACAACAGCTCTTCAACATCTTTAATATGAATTAAATCCCCTTGTTTTTACTGGTACAGGTTTTATGTATTTATTGTATATTTAGCTTCAAATGTAATATATGCCATCATATTTTAACATGCAATTAATTATCTGTTCATTTATTTATTGTAATTGCTTTCATATGAACTTCCAATGGCCTAAGAACCGTGTAGTTATCAGCAATAGTAACAAGGTAGATTTCTATCATCAAACATCACAGAATGTAACATTATCCCAAAAATAATGATCTGCAATTATAGATAACAATAAAACAATCAATACATACCCACGATGCTACCAAAGGCATGAGATGTGAGCAGATGTTGCTGGACTAGCTCAGATACAATAAAACAACAGCTTTCTGTGCCATGCTCGCTTACTTTCTGACTACTGGTCACATGACATAACACATGACATAACTTCCTGTTATTGACATCCTGTGCTTCTTAAAGTGACCGCAACAAAAAACAGAAAACCAGACTTGAACTTAATTGTAACAAAACACCTCTTCTAATTTTTTGAGTTTTTGCTCCCTAATTTTCTTCTCATATGAGGAGATGGCTATTATTTTGCCCCTCAACACTGCTTTTAATGCATCCCAGAGAATGGGTGGGGTCACATCTTCATTATCGTTGTCTTCCAAATACAATTTAATTTCGCTTTTCAATTTATCTTTAATAACTGGGTTATTCAGAATGTTTGAGTTCAGTCTCCAGAGAGTGGATTTCTTATTATTCAGATGGATTGACATATAGATGGGACTGTGATCTGAAATAGTACTAGGTCCTATAAAACCCCACCCTAAAAAGATCTCCTTTAAGCATAAAAAAGTAGTCGATGCGTGAGTAAACATTGTGAGCGTACGAGTAATGTGAGTAGCCTCGGCTTGTCGGGTTTATCTCTCTCCATACGTCCACAGTCCCCACTTCACGCATCCAAGTATTTAATCTATTGCTGATGTTTTTTGCATTAGATTTCCCGTTTGATGAGTCAATTCTGGGATTTAATCGGATGTTAAAATCTCCGCCACATATTAAAATCCCTTGACTTTTTGTTGTCATTAAATCAACCATATGTTTATAGAAGGACCAGTCACTGCCCAGCGGCACATACACGTTAAGGAGACTTATCACAGTACCTTCCATCTTCCCTGTGACCATAACAAATCTGCCTTCCTTATCCTTATGTTCTGATATGTGTTCATAATTTACCGCACTGGATATCAAAATCGCCACTCCTCTCCGCCTCCCCGATCCATGTGAGGAAAAATAAACATGTTTAAATCCTGATTTATTTAATTTAGCATGTTCGGAGTTGTTGAGGTGTGTCTCCTGTAAGAGAGCTATCTGGATTTTATCTTTCTTTAATTTTGATACAATTTTTCACCTTTTAACTGGATTGAGTACTCCATTTAGGGATCATCCCTATGTTCCCCGGGTCCTGTCTTCCCTGCTTTGTATGTGACCGGGGAACATAGGACCCTTTTAAAAAAAAAAAAAAAAGGTCCTATGTTTCCCGCTTTCCCCCAAGAAGACCCGGGGAACATAGGACCTTTTTTTTTTTTTTTTAGAAGGGTCCTATGTTCCCCACTGTTGCCGATCGATGAACAAACCAGGGAATCAATCTCTCTCTCTCTCTCTCTCTCATAGAGTACAAAAATATTTTGTATTCAAAAGACAATGTTCCGAGCGTCTGACTCTTCGTCGTATTTGACTACAGCAACAATATGATGATGATGATGATAATAATAATAATAAATATGCCCCCAGACTCCCCTACAGTGGTTCAGTTTGCAAGTATGGTGTGTTTTAAATAGATAAATAGCGTGCGTCCGGCACACGCGTGGCACAAGCGTGCCAGACGCACAGAGGCATGCTAAAAAACACAATTTTGACCACTTCATACTGTTTAGTTAATTTTCGTTTGAATATTTGTGCGTGTTATGGAGCTGTTTTGGTCCATGCTTGTAAGCCTTTTTTCCCCCGGGATTATATTTTCCAAAGTTGCAACCAGCGGGGTTGGAGTGTGTGATTGAAAACCGCCATGGTCTGCTTCCCGTTCACGCATCGCTTCCTTCAGATGCCAGAACAGGAGGCAGACCCTCTACGCGGTTTTGACTAGACTGTGGCGCCCACATAATTGTACTGTCTGTACACACTCCAGCATATGGATATTGTCCTAAACACTTTTCAAAATAAACTGATGATATTATAGGCCTAACGAAATTAAATTAAATTAAATCATCGAAGGCATAGACCTACGTCGCACAATGCAATATATGCATGTTGAATTAAAATAAATAGGGCTGCAGTTAATTTACAGTTTTTTCTTCCATTTTAATCAAAATTTTGTCTTACCTTAGTCTCAAAGTCATTATTATTATTATCTCAGTTTTTCTCCAAATTTCAAGAGCATAACAGAAGAAATATGTATGTGTGTGTGTGTGTGTGTGTGTGTGTGAACATTGGTGAAATTCAAATGAACTTAAACTAAGGGACTGTATTCAGTCATCAAAATGCTCTCGTTTTGTAGGAACACAAACAGTGAAACTTTTCTCTTATCAGTTGTGTGTGTGTGTGTGTGTCTGAATGCGTGTTTGCTTGTGGGTGTGCGATTGTGGGTGTGAGAGATTCAGATACAGTGAAGCGAGCGCTTCTTTCTTTTTGTGTTTTAGAAGTTATTTTATTGAGGCACGTGTCAGTCTGTCCTCCTCCCACCTCTCTCTGCTCACTATCCTCTTTCCTTGGATAATGAGAGTTAGGCTGCATGAAGAGGAGTTCTCTCTGGGGAACCATGTTGATGAAGAAGATGTTCAGATATAAAAATGTGATAATCAACACTTAAAAATGCCCTTGACTGTCTTCCAGAAATCCAATTTCACTGAGGCCCATTCCCAGTTTAGATTTTAATGTTAAGCATTTCAGTACAGACTCATCTAAAGTCAAAGGAAATTAAAACTGCTGCTATACAAGCAATTCCACCAGGACTTCAGTAATGAAAACTTGCAAAGAAACAAAATTCATCTTCCTTCCCAAATTTGGACATGTAACATCTGATCTTAAATATGAGATGTCATAAAAAACTATTTAAACACGTCGATCAGGCATCGTTTTTAACTGTAGATGCCTCACTATCAATACACAGGATAAGGTACTGACCAGAACTACTTCCCAGCTAGCATGTCCATGTGGGCCCCTCATGGGTTGAACTACGATTTTTGGCTGTGGGAACATAGGCATGCTTCCACTGACAGTATAATGAAGAACACTTGTAGCTTTTGATTTTTCTGAGTGCAGAGCAGCAGTTTGTTATGCATGTAGTAAACACACATACACACATGTATATGTGTATGGATGTGGCTGAAAAAGCTTTTTTTGCTCAAAATGTTCTAATGCTCCTCAAACAACAGAAGTGCATTAGAAAAAAACAAAAACATTTGTTAGAAAAAAAAGAACTGAAAAAATGGTCCTTTGTGGATCTGACCATCATCCACATTCAGTGTTGGTCATTTTACTTTTAAAAACCAATTAGTTACAGTTACAAATTACTTCTCCCTAAAAATGAATTGAGTTAATAACTGAGTTACATCAATGTCAAAGTAATTATTTACCAGGAAAAGTAACTATTACGTTACTTTTTCAAAAATTGTTCAAATATGTCATATTACTTGGCTGTCCCAATTAACAATAACTGGCCCAAAACACATTCAAAATTAAATTATGCTTAAGAAATGTGCTAAAAAGAACTCTATTACAATATAATAGTACATGTAGCAGATGTGCAGCAATTGAACTGTATTCCTCAAAAAGCAACAACAATAAACTTCTCTTAATACAACAATGAAAAATTGTACTGGAAATGAATAAAAAGGTCTGGTCAGGGGAGGAGTGTGATTGGTCTAATAAGCAGCAACACAGAACTATCAGGACGCTTTGCTCTCACACACGCTACATTGCTAGTCACATAAACACACACACACACACACACACACACACATAAACACACACAGTCACTCTTGCTCACTTGCTCCAGATTCCGGGAGATTGTGTTTCATTTGCGTCCTATTCTGTCTTTGGTTATGCCTCTAAATGCAGCCACTCTTTGGCAGAGAGACAGGGAGAAAAGTGCCTGTTCGGTGAGGTCTGAAGTAACGGTGCATTTTTTTGGCAGTAACGGTAACGGCGTTGTAACAGGGAAACAGTAATTAATTTGATTACTCGTTACTGAAAAAAGTAACGCTGTTAGAAACGCATTACATCATAGTGCTCAAGATCTGATTTTTAAGTGAATTGATTTTCAAAAAGTGTTTGCATGTGGAAAGGCAATCGTCAAAGTAGTGTAGCATGTAGTTTACAGTTTTAATACAAGTACATGCATCCATCCATCCATCCTCTTCCGCTTATCCGGGGTCGGGTCGCGGGGGCAGCAACCTAAGCAGGGAAACCCAAACTTCCCTCTCCCCAGCCACTTCGTCCAGCTCTTCCCGGGGGACCCCGAGGCGTTCCCAGGCCAGCCGAGAGACATAGTCTCTCAAGCGTGTCCTGGGTCTTCCTCGGGGTCTCCTACCGGTGGGACGTGCCCTGAACACCTCAACCAGGGAGGCATCCGGGAGGCATCCTAATTAGATGCCCGAGCCACCTCATCTGGCTCCTCTCGACGCGGAGGAGCAGCGGGTCTACTCCGAGCTCCCTCCGGATAACTGAGCTTCTCACCCATCTCTAAGGGAGAGCCCAGCCACCCAATGGAGGAAGCTCATTTCGGCCGCATGTACCCGCGATCTTGTTCTTTCAGTCACTACCCAAAGCTCATGACCATAGGTGAGGGTAGGAACGAAGATCGACTGGTAAATCGAGAGCTTTGCCTTTCGGCTCAGCTCCCTCCACGACGGATCTGTGCAGAGTCCGCATTACTGCAGACACTGCACCGATCCGCCTGTCGATCTCCCGCTCCATCCTTCCCTCACTCGTGAACAAGACCCCGAGGTACTTGAACTCCTCCACTTGAGGCAGAATCTCATCCCCAACCCGAAGAGTGCACTCCACCCTTTTCCGGTTGAGGACCATGGCCTCGGATTTGGAGGTGCTGATTCTCATCCCGGCCGCTTCACACTCGGCTGCGAACCGATCCAGTGAGAGCTGGAGGTCACGGTCTGATGAAGCCAACAGGACCACATCATCTGCAAAAAGCAGTGACCCAATCCTGAGGTCACCAAACCGGACCCCCTCCACACCCTGGCTGCGCCTAGAAATCCTGTCCATAAAAATTATGAACAGGATCGGTGACAAAGGGCAGCCCTGGCGGAGTCCAACCCTCACTGGAAATAAGTCCGACTTATTGCCGGCAATGTGGACCAAGCTCTGACACCAGATCCCCCTTCTTTTTTTTTTTTAAGGTATATTTTTTCGCGCTTTTTTGCCTTTAATGTACAGGACAGTGGAGGTAGACAGGAAACAGGCAGAGAGAGGGGGAATGACACGCAGGATAAGACCGCTCGGCTCGGGATTCCAACCAGGGTCACCTGCAACAAGGACTGTAGCCTCAACACATGGGGCGGGAGCGCTACCCGATGAGCTATGCTCAACCCCGGGTCCCCCTTCTTAAAAAGAGGGACCACCACCCCAGTCTGCCAATCCAGAGGCACTGCCCCCGATGTCCACGCGATGCTTCAGAGTCGTGTCAACCATGACAGCCCCACAACATCCAGGGCCTTGAGGAACTCGGGGCGGATCTCATCCACCCCCGGGGCCCTCCTACCGAGGAGCTTTTTAACCACCTCGGCGACCTCCACCCCAGAGATAGGAGAGCCCACACCCGAGTCCCCCGGCCCTGCTTCCTTACTGGAAGGCGTGTCGGTGGGGTTGAGGAGGTCTTCGAAGTATTCCTTCCACCGATCCACAACGTCCCGAGTCGAGGTCAGCAGCGCACCGTCCCCACCGTACACAGTGTTTACGGCGCACTGCTTCCCCCTCCTGAGACGCCGGATGGTGGTCCAGAATTTCTTCGAAGCCGTCCGGAAGTCTTTTTCCATGGCCTCACCGGTACCTGTCTGCTGCATCCGGAGTCCTACAGGCCAAAAAGGCCCTATAGGACTCCTTCTTCAGCTTGACGGCATCCCTCACCGCCAGTGTCCACCAGTGGGTTCGGGGATTGCCGCCCCGACAGGCACCGACCACCTTGCGGCCACAGCTCCGGTCAGCCGCCTTAACAATGGAGGCACGGAACATGGCCCACTCGGACTCGATGTCCCCTGCCTCCCCCGGTACGTGGTCGAAGCTCTCCCGGAGGTGGGAGTTGAAACTCTCTCTGACAGGAGACTCTGCCAGACGTTCCCAGCAGACCCTCACAATGCATTTGGGCCTGCCAGGTCTGACCGGCATCCTCTCCCACCATCGGAGCCAACTCAACACCAGGTGGTGATCAGTTGACAGCTCCGCCCCTCTCTTCACCCGAGTGTCCAAGACATGCGGCCGCAAATTCGACGACACGACTACAAAGTCAATCATCGAACTGTGGCCTAGGGTGCTCGCCTCCGAGCCCCACCCCCAGGGGGGGACCCCGGGGATATGTTAACTGGTCTAAAGGATTGGGGGTCACTGTAGTAATTGGGTTGCATTCAGAAGTATAGAGTGTGGTATAGAAATCAGAAAAAGACTTATTGATAACTACTGGATCAGAAGCAAGGCTACCATCAGGCTGCTTAATTTGAGAAATCAATCTAGAGGCGCTAGCTGCAGGGGCCTGCTGTGCCAAAAGTCTTCCGGCCTTATCTCCCTGCTCAAAAAAGTTTTGTTTCAATTGTCGCAGCGGTCTCTCACTACGCGTGTCATTAACAGGTCGTGTTCCGAATGTAGTAGTAACCGCTTCTTATAGAGAGTGGGGGATGGAGAGGTGGAGTAGGTTCCAACAAGCTTTAAAAGTTCCTCTGCAATCTCCACCAGCCTAGCTTGCTTAGCCCTTCTCATTTGGGAAATATAAGATATCACCTGTCCACGAATAGTAGCCTTAAGCGCTTCCCACAGAATGTTACTGCTGACCTCAGGGGTGTCATTAAACTCTATGTAGGTACGAATTTGAGTCGCAACAAAATCTTTAAACGTATTATCTGACAACAGGTGCGAGCTGAACCTCCATCGTGAGCGTGGAGTTGTATCCTGTGGAAAACTAATGTCAACTGTGGTAGGGGCATGGTCAGAGGTGGTTATTGGGTGATACTCACATGCATTCACGGAATCTAGGAGATTATTATCAAGTAAAAAGAAATCAATTCGGGAGAATGTGTGGTGTACATGGGAAAAAAAAGAAAAATATCTACCATGGGGGTTTTTAAACCTCCAGGGATCCGAGATTCCCAACTGCGATGCATACGTTTTTACTACGTTCGCTGATTTGGATAGTGTGGTTTGTGTAGGGGAAGATCTATCGAGAGTCACATCTTGCACCAGATTAAAGTCCCCACCTATAATAATGCGGTGACTATCAGCGTTTGGGATTTTTGCAAAGAGCCTCGTAAAAAATTGGTCATCGTCCCAGGTCGGCGCATAAACTGAAACTAAGACCACTGGTATATTCTGAAGCGTGCCCACAACTATGACATAGCGGCCGTCAGTGTCTAGAATTACATTTGTTGGCTCAAATAAGACCCTTTTATGAATAATAATGGCTGCCCCTCTAACTTTCTCTGTAAATTTTGAATGGAATAAGTGGCTCATCCACGCCCTCTTAATGCGTGGGGTGTCGGACGTTTTAAGATGTGTTTCTTGCAAAAACATCACGTCCCCTTTAAGATGCTGTAACTGTGTCAGGATCTTACCAATTTTAATTGCGTTGTTCATGCCCTTAGTATTCCAGGAAATCAGACGCACTCCGTTATCTGTCTTCACAGCGTTAGCCATAGAGCCAACAGTAAAAAGTTAGACTGACACTGCATGACCTGTATTCTGTACTGTAATGAAGGGAGAGAGAATGGGGAGTAAAGTTGAAGAAAGAGGAAAAAAAAGAAGAAAAAATAAAAAAAAGGGGGGGGGGGGGCAAAAAACAAAGACAAAACAGTGACAACATTTGTGACCACCTGAGGGCTACACCCATAAGAAAGAACAACATCTGAGCTGTCCTGCTCACAGCTCACGGCTAACAGCTAAACTAAGCTTCCGGGGTCTCTTCCCTAACATTAACAATATATTGACCCCATAAGTCACAGGGAAAAACGTAAATAAACATATCAAGTACTATGTCGCAAACCAGGTATATAGACTTTTTTTTTTTTTTTTTTTTGCGGAAAAATGAGCCAAGGTAGAAATGATTACTGCATAGTATTTGCACATCTATGGCTCCATACAACGACAGATCATTCTGTATGATAACAACATCCATGTAGTAGAGCTTGTTAAACATTGTAAACACGAGTAGAAAAAAAACAATTAAAGTAAATGAGCCAACACAGGGTACTAAAACTTCCTGTAGAAGATAATCTAGGAATTCTCAAAGTAATGTAAACGAAAAGAATGAAACAGAAAAAAAGAGGGAATTCAAAAATATTAGCGAATATCGGCTCTCAAATCAATGTGCAGTAATAAAATGCGCAGTAATAAAATGTCCAGCCGGTGATTTTTGTTCAAACCTCTGCACGGTCAAATCACCAGCAATCCACCAGGACCGTGGTCTGAGACTACTAGAATGATGCAGTCTAAGAATTAACTCCAGGCCCGTCCGGGGCTGGCCATGACAGTTATTATAGTTGGTATCATTAACTCACGGTTATCCAGTTAGCATAACAGTGGCTCACGGTCGTCAGGTCTCTTCCGTGCGGGTGGATGCTATGAAGCCTTTAGCCTCGGAGACCGAAGAAAACCTCTTCCTCTCCCCATCTTTCATCACGATGACCAGCCTGGCAGAGAATAGCAATGCAGGTTTGAAGCCCAGGTTGTAGAGCTCCGACATCACCTCCCGGTACTTCTGGCGTTGTTCCACCACCTCCGGCGTGTAGTCCTCATAAATGGAGATGGGGGAGCCCCTGTACTGTAGCTTGCCTCTCCTGGTTCGGGCTTCACGTATGATCCTCTCCTTCACCTGGTACCTGTGCAGCCTGATAATGACGGGCCGTGCTCTCTGCCCCGGCTTCGGTTTCTCGGATAGGGTACGATGAGCTCGGTCACATTCGGGTGGTGACTCCAGGACGCCTTCGCCAAAAACTTCCATGAGCAGCTCTGCAAAGAAGGTAGTGGGACGCGGCCCCTCCACTGACTCAGGTATGCCGACCACTCTGATGTTATTCCGCCGGCACCGGGACTCCAGGTCGCTAACTTTAGCTAACAGCTTAGCATTGCTCTCCGTTAGCATAGCACAGGATGCCTCCAATGTCAACAGGCGTTCGTCTTGTCGAGTAGCATTTACCTCGAGAGAGACAATCTTCTGAGCGTGGTCAGACACTGTGGTGTGGACGTGGTCCAGCTTTGTTTCGAGTGTTGAGATGGAGGCTTTGAAATCAGCTGAGAGTGCTTGGCGGTGTTCTTCCAGAAGATTAGCAATGGCCGCCATGCTAAACTCGTCACTTGCCTCGTGTGTGGGATTGACCTTAGCATCCTGGTCTTTTACATTCTGTCTGGTCGCGTACGTCGACATATTTAGGTAATATGTCCGTCAAAAGAGATGAATAATACCCTTTGTTGTGACTTTCGGGGTCTTGAAAACATTAAATTGACAATAGTTGCGGGAGCGAGACTCGACGCACGTCTACTCCATCGCAGCCAAACCGGAAGTCCCAAATCCACTTTTGCTATTTTAATGGCGTAAAAATGGTCAGTGCGCCAGGCACATGGTCTAAAAGGGATGGACTTAAGTTCCCTCATTAATCATAGGCATGTTTTGGGTGTAACACTCGGTAAACCAATCAGAGTGTCATCTCCCATTCCCTTTAATATAAAGGAGCGCTGTCACATTGGCGGATTGTTATTATAACGACGCATTTACCAGCAATGCGTTTCAATAATATAACATGAGTTACTTTTGCTGGAAGGAAAGTTGGCTGATAACCTCACATTTAATCATATAAAGGAAGAATATGGAGATATAACCAACCAGTCTGCTTCACGTCTCCTCCCGTCAGGTGCAGCTGCACCACACAGACATTGTGATGCTTTGTTTTTATTTATTTTCTTTATTTATATCTTTTAATTAGAATTTTGGTTCTCTTTAAAATTGTTTTGTTCAGTCATAGAGTAACAGGTAAACTCAGCAGGGTTTTAATTGTTGAAAGTATCTAAACCTGATCCATGTCATCTCAATAATATGAGTTAAATATTGTTAAAAGCAGTTTTACTCATGTTAACCCCTCATACAGTTGGTAGGACTGTCCACAGTGACACTGTCCAAGGTGCCCCCCCTTTGTATTTTGTATGTGTATGTGTGTGTGTGAGAGTGTGATGGAGGATGAACAACGCAAAGATGAGGAGACAAGCAGAGGTGGTTGATGGAGAGAAGAAGGAGAAAAGCTGCAACATCATTTTTAAAATATTCTCTGGTTCTTAACACTCTATACTACATTCTCTCCCTTCATCCCTTTTCCTGACCCCACTTCTCCTCTTCTCTCCTCCTCTTGTCACCCCTTCACCCTATTCTCCTCCCTCGCATCGTATCACTCCTCTTGTCCTATTATCTACCCCACCTTTAACCTTTTGGACATTTTACATTACACTGGTTTCCAAACTCCATGTCATCTCTTTTCTCTTTTCATCTCTCTTTCATCTCTTCCTATGTTCTCCCTCCTCTTCTGATTTGTAATTAAGCTCTCCTCTGCTTACATTTATCTCCAGGGGGATTTGTGAGGAATCCTTTAATTACATACTTACTAAAACTACTTAAAAACTTAACTTTTTACTCCCGATAATGCCTAAGATGATCAGCCTGGAAGGACATTTACACTTTTCTTTTTTTTTTTTGAACTACTTAGTAAGCATTAGTTAGCTGATGCTTATATAGTCAAAGGCTCCATGAAAACTAAGTATTTACTCCACATTGCCCTTAATTACGGTTTTGTGTGGCTCATTTTGCCTCATCTGTGTTTCTCATTTTGGTGAGTAAACTGATGAGACGAGAATATTAAGTGACTGATGTTTGAATAATTTATGCCTCAAATGGAACAAGTTTAAAAAAATAGGGTATAAGTGTGTATTTAAAAGGCAATGAGTTCTCAGTGTGTATGTGTGTGGAGCAGCAGGCGCACCAATCAGAGCAGTCATGCTGACTGACATTTCACCACTGGAAATTCACACACATAAAGCGGGCTCAATGGTTATGACACACACAGAGGATTATACATTCACAGCTTCATGATCTCCTCAACCCAAACACACACAATCACACACACCAGTTGGTACGTTGGGTTTAGGGTTCATGTCAGAAATACTTATGTCAAATGGTGTAATGATTCACAAAACTGTCAGTTTTTCAAAAAAATCCTACAAATCTCTTTAGACAACTGTTAAAGGTGCAGTGTGTGGAATGTATTGCCATCTACTCATTATAGTATTATAATATTCATAAGTATATTTATAGTAGTGTATAATCACCTGAAATAATTGTTCTTGTAACCTTAGAATGAACCCTTCATATCTAATGATGTATGGAAATGTTTGGGCCCCCCTTTTTTAATTGAAAGGATGTACAGTCTCTCTAAGACAGGGGTGTAAAACATATGGCCCGTGTGTCAGAACCAGCCCGCCAAGGGGTCTGTTCTGGCCCACTGGATAACTTTTCAAAGTATGAAAATTTACGTTTCATACGTTTTTTCCACTCTGACCAGAATACAATTGTCTGAAGAACCAATGAATACATATTGTGGTCATAACACATTTAAACCATTCACATATTAATGGTTGTGTAAAATAATGTGTAAAAAAACTGAGACTTAATTTAGTCGAAACTGCACTCATTTGTCTTCACATGTCTCAGGCTGTTCATCTGTTTTGTGAATAGATGGTTTATTCTAGTAAAGCTATTATATATTATTTATAGGTTAGTATTCAATAGTTTCACTGGTCTGATCAAATTGGTATGTGTGTGGCCGTTGAACTAAAATGAGTGTGACACCCCTGTTCTATGATATGGAACATAAAAAAACATTTTCAGCAAACATGAATGCATAGATAATTTCTATGTCATACATTAAATCAAAATAAAGAAATAAAAACATGAATGTAGCATATGCAAAAGTCTGGGCACCCTACGTAGTCACTACCCTCTGGCAGATATCACAGCTTACAAATGCTTTTTGTAGCCATCTAAAATCTTTCACTTCTTGTATTTGGGATCTTCTCTCATTCTTTGTTGCAAAATGCTTCTACTTTGTTGAATATTCTTGGCCTGTCTTTCATGCACAGTTCTTTTAAGATCTACCTACAGATTTTCAATCATGTTTAAGTCCAGAAACTGTGAAGGCTATACCAAGACCTTAAGCTTGTTCTCTTGCAGTAGTCCATGGTGTATTTCCAGGTATGTTTACGATCCTTTTCCTGATGTCGAAGCCATCGTCTTCTCAACTTCAGCTTTTTTTTACAGAGTGATGTTTGCTTCCAGAATTTGCTGGTATTCAGTGGAATCTTTTATTCCTTCCAGGCGTGCATTGTCCCTGTGCCTCTGGCTGCAACACAACCCCAAAGCATGTTAAATCTAGCTCCATGCTGAACAGTTGGCAAGGTGTTCTTTTCACAAAATGCTGTGGAGATTCATTTTTCTCCAAACATACAGCACCTTAGCTGATCGTGGCCAAAGAGAGGGAAGGCTCCAGAGAGGGCTTTTCACAGGTTTTGCAGTCACCATAGGTCCTACATGCTTAGAAGGAAAGGGTGAAGGGAGAGGTATTGGTTCTAAATCCTATGCATTGGTCTTTAACTGCCAAGATGGTATAACATTACAACTGTCTACACTTGTATGCTCTGTTTACACCTGGAATTAAGAAGAGTCTCAGTGTTCTGATCCAGATTGTGTTACTAACTATGTCACTTCTGCTAGAAGGTCAACAGACCTTGCACACATTTATCAGTCAGGTTTGTTTTAAGTATGGGCTATAGAGATGATACAAATGTTTCAAGAATGAATATACATGTATGGGCTATTCTAACTGTTCAGATTACTGCAACCACATACTAGCCTGGGTATACTCATGCTCTCATTTGAGCGATATTCTGGTTCACTCTGAATGTAAGCATGGCCGCCAAGACAACATTTTCGCTTGAGATAGGGAACCAATCACAGAACGGGGAAGCGGGTTCAAGACGATGAGGACCGTAGAGCTGTAGACTGTTTCCATCCAGCATGGAGCCACGGAGGTGTAGCAACCTTTCAAAGCAGCAGTAGATTGTGTGCTAAATAAATTGGAAGGCAGTTTAAACAGGATCTACTTTTCCTGTAGCAACACCATAAGGTTGACTTTTGCATGTTTTTAGTGAAACATCTCAACAATCATTTGCTGACAGACAGTCAGGATGAGTTGTAGCAACTAGTGATCTCCTTCCATGTTGTAGGAATTTGCAACTCCATCACTTAAGCTGATGTGATACACATTGCAATGAATTGCCAACGATGTCATACATTAAATATATGTATGATAGGATTATTTGTTTCTCTACTACTGCAACTCAGTAAGCATCTCATTCATACTTTTTTCTTTCTGAGCTCTAAGGAAACCCTTTTTCATCCTTTCGCACACAGGTCTTTTGTAGTGTAGTGTTCTCTGTCTACAGTTTACATGTTCTGTGTTTGTAGCCAAACTGTGTCATTACAAAGTCACATGATCGGGCAGAAAAAAACTATTTGCCATACAATTACATTGTGAAAGAGACATCTGTGAATACATTTCTTTGAATGTTTCAACCCCTGTGAACAGACTCCTTTCACTATCAGAATTTGATCCGTTTGATCCAATTGTTGATCTAAATGGGAAGTAGCTGGCTCGGTCGGTGGAAGTCACTTGCTCTATGGGCCTCAGATGTGGAAGCTATGCAGAAGAGGTTTAACTTTTTTGGCTTCAAGTGCCACTAAGTAACTCCCATAGGAATGAACAGGGCCCTGCCTCTGACACTGTATCCAGCTATGGCTAACGCAACCATGGCTAACACACTTGAGAAACATTTTAGAGAAGAGGAATAAATCTAAACATCGAATTATTCGTCACAAATGATTGATAATTATGTATTTATACACTGATCAGCCAAAACATTACAACCACTGACAGGCAAAGTGAATAACATTGATTATGTTCTATAATCAATATAACATACAGTATATTAGGCAGCAAGTGAATAGTCAGTTATTGAAGTTGATATGTTGTAAGCAGGAAAATTGGCAAATGTAAGGATCTGTGTGACTTCAATAATAAACTGATGATTAGAAGACTGGGTTAGAGCATCTCTAAAACATCAGGTCTTGTGGGTCTTCTTGGTCATGATAGCAAGAAGCTTCCTTTGGTTTGTGTCCATTTGTGGGCACGATTCTCATTTGCATTTGTATAGCTGACAGCATTTTCATGTGAAAGCCTCCCTAAACAGGGGCTGGAGGATCAGGTGCCAAGCTTCTCCGGCTTGTAAAACTGCCAGAAATTGAAACCCCATGTCAGTTCCTGGCAGTTCTTGGTAGTTTTCTGTGCTGCCTACAGATTCCTGTGAACAGTCGTTAGCTTGCACTTCCATGACAATCTGCAGTGCTGCTTACTGAAAAGCTCACTTTTCAGGCAGTGTTACCACTAAGTTTTTACGTAGATTTTAAAATGTTCTGATTTCCTTTGTCTTGCCTGTGTATATGTGTGTGTGTGTGTGTGTGTGTGTGTGTGTGCATATGTGGATAAGGTATTCTTCATGGTATGGGGACTTAAATCCAAACTGTCATATGTGGGGACTTTTCTTCCTTTTGGTGACAAAAAGCAAGCCTGCATGATATAAATCAATGAATCTTAGCTTTAGGGTTAGGGCTCTGAAGCCAAAATGAATGGGTATCTGTAGGTAAGTTTGTAAGAACCCCCGTACTTAAGTACGACCCAAGGCTTGACTCTTTCTCTTGATGTTGATAATTATGGTAACTATCAGAAAAATAGTATGTCCAAGACAAAATATACAGTTACAACTTTCTACCTGACAGCAGCAACCAACCAGAATAAAATGAATACTCTACTTTTTACACCTTTTTTAAAAACTGTACAGTATCCTTGAGTTTGACTTCACATTTATTTCAAATGTAGTATTATTATTAGAACAGTTACCTTTGTTTTATCTTCCCAGTCTGCTGTCTCCCCTCTTTGGAGAGAAATGATGTATATCCATCACAGCTTTTCTTTAATTCCATTAATAAAATCCTTTCTTTCATCTCAAACTGAGGAGGAAGTGGATGATTTAATGCATGACCATTTCTGACCAATAAGTGAATTATGGCCTGAACTGAAAGCACAAATGAAGTCTGGGGTAAAATCAAACCAGGAGAAAGGACCAATAACAACAACACGAGTCATAAATTCTAACTTACATTCCTGGAGGACATTCATGAAGTCTCCCTGAAAGTCTGAGCCAAATCTGGATTCATGTAAATTAACCTCTGAGAGTGTTGCTGCGCAGTCCTAACAACTGCACAAGTATACAATTTTAAACATTATTTAATGCATATTCTTTAACATTTGATATTACATTGATCAGGTTTCTAAACATTCAGCAATTAACACCCTGCTCAGTTTACCCGTTCCTCCATGACTGAACAAAACATTTTTTAAAAACCAAAGCTGTCATTAGAAAAATAAACCTTTTCATGTACAGCTGCATACACAGTGACCTGACAGGAGGAGACGTGAACATATGCAGCACAAAGTGAATGGTTGGTGTTTTTGTGTAGAAAGGATCTCAGAACAATGTCTGCTTCTGGAAGAAAGACACTCTGCTGCCACTTAGTGATTTTATCAACAAGAAAAGCATCTGAACATCTGTGGTTAAAACATCTGTATTAAACTGTTAATGAATGTGGTTGATTCTTACAGTGACTGTTATAAACCAGTGTTCAATTTGTGTCACTTAGTCATGTTTCTTCCTGGGTGATTCCAGGTGTGAGTGTGATCAGGGCGTTCCTGGAGAAGACTGCGTTGCTCTCAGGGAATTTCCCCTGAATGAATAAAGGATGTGGTGTAACATTAATAACTAAACCATGTGACCATTTAGGAGGTCAGATAGGCTACATTAGTGTTATGTCTGAAAAAGCATTGGTCCAATCATGACTATTACATCATCAGGAGTTGGATGTCTCCCACTTCAAACTCATTCTGGAGGGGATCTCTTTCACTTTGTGCATGAGCAGATGTGTTTCCTCTGCAGCAAATCCACCATTATAATAGCAATCTGCCAAAGAACCAGGCTCAAAGTGGGTGGCTATCATGGGGCCCATATGGTACAAGGTGATATGAAGTATTCAGAAACAGTGATTGAAGTATGAATTTATGTTTAAAACTAAAACTTAATTCCCAATGTAAGTGAAAGTCAAATATGAAATATTCATCAGTAATTTGGCACAAAACATTTAACCACACCCAATACTCTGCTTTTCTGTTTTTTATTAAAAGGTGATCCAAAAGTTCTTTTTTTAATCATTTATAGACCTCCAAGATACTCAGGAAAATTAATTGATGAGTTTGCTGAACTGCTGTCAGCTATCTGCACTGACTACAACTTTTTTATCATAACGGGATTTTAACATTCATGTAGACAATAACATGGACAGTAACGCCAAAGAGCTCTCTGCTCTACTTGACACTTTTGGCCTCTTGCAACATGTGAAAGGGCCCACACACACTCGAGGCCACACTCTGGATCTGGTTATCTCTAAAGGTGTTGATATTTCTTCTGTTGATGTTAAGGACTTGGCTCTTTCTGATCATTTCTGTGTGTTCTTTGACTTACAGATCATTCCAAATGTTCAGTTAACCTCTGTGTCTGTTAGGAGAAGGTACATAAATGAGAATACCAGTGCAAAGTTTATGGAGGCTATAGCTATGTCACCAACTGTGAGTGCAGAGTCTGTTGATGAACTCCTGGATAAATTTAACTGGAAAATCTCAAATGTCATGGATGCTGTTGCACCTATTAAAACTAAGACAACCTTGAGCAGAAGGAAAACACCATGGAGGAACACTATGATGATAAAGGCTTTAAAAACAGAATGCAGGAAAGCAGAGCGTAAGTGGAGAAAAACTAAACTTCAAATTCACCTTGACCTCTACAAACAAAGTCTTTGTAATTTTAAATATGAGTTACTCAAAGCTAGACAGCAACACTTTTCTGAAATAATTAATAAGAACATCAACAACACTCGTACTCTGTTTGCTACGGTTGATAAGCTTACAAACCCCCCTCAACAGATCGCTCCAGAACTCCTTTCCACAGAAAAATGCAATGAATTTGCTTTTTCAGTGAAAAAATACAGTCCATAAGGCTAAATATCAACACAAATCAACAAAACAATAAAATGATGCAATCCCTAAGACCAGGAATAACTCAACTGTGATGTTGGAATGTAAAACAGTTGACCAAAAAACCATAGAGGAAACAGTGCAGCATCTAAAACCATCAACATGCTGTCTTGACACAATGCCATCAGATTTCTTTAAAACTATTGTGAACTCTGTCCAAACAGATTTGCAATTTTTAAGAGTGGCCATTAAGCCACTCTTAAAAAAGAGGACGCTGGATGCTTCCATGTTAACCAACTACAGACCTATCTCAAATCTTCCTTTCATAGCCAAGATCGTTGAGAAAGTGGTTTTTAATCAACTCAGCAATTTCTTGAACTCCAGTGGCCTTTTTGACAAATTTCAATCAGGCTTCCGACCTCACCACAGTACAGAAACAGCTCTTATTAGAGTGTTAAATGACATAAGGTTGAACACTGACTCAGGCAACACAGTAAAATTGCAAGAGTTAAAATGTCAGTGTTAAGTTTTATTTACTCTAATAGAGTCAAATCAACTACAGCCGGAGTAAATTTTACTCCTGCGCCTTTGTTCAAGTACAGAGTTAAGTTTATGAGAGTTAAGTAAGCCACACCCCTTTTCTCTACGGTTGGTTTTCATTTTAGAAAATAAAATATCAATATCATAAAACACATAATTCTTATTTACACACTACAGCCCATGGTATTTAGCCTACTTCAAGGAATAATAGTTTTGGTAAAAGCATTACTTTAAAATATCTAGTTCTATGTTTGAGGACAGGCATCGGCGTCGCTTAGCAACAGTAACCTCCTCAGAGAAGGTCACGTTCACCTAACTGCATCGTCTTCGAATCTTGCCCTTCACTTCTCACATACAGACCAATCAATTCACCAACTTCTCATTTGATTTCTAACCTCAGTAAACGTTTTCAAAATGTGATTATGGTCTCAATCGCTAGTTTAAAGCCTTCTTCAATGCAGTGTGATGTTCATTTGGGACATTTTGGCCTCCCTGATTTTATATTTGACGATAAAGCAGGCTACGTGGCTACGTTGTGATTGACAGGTTGATTGACCAATGTCCTTGCGATCCAGCCGTTGCAACCAATCGCAGCCTCCCCGCTCCGCCGTTGGTCCCGCCCATACATCCGTCCATGGCCCCGCCTCATACCCATATAAGGAGAATCCGTGTTCATTTTTTCCCAGCATGCACCTGAAGTTTTCAAGATGGCGCTGCCTAGATGCGATACTATTGGCTTCCGAGCAGCAGTCCACAAACCAATGGGTGACGTCACGGATGTTACCTTCATTTAAAATCTACAGTCTATGGTACAGACTAACGGTTACGGAACAGTTAGAGCTCCAGTTTCACTACGTCTCCGACAGCGAAGTACTACTGTATGTGCCCGATGTTTCACAACTTGAAGGTTCAACTCTCAAGTTAAGGTTGGTAATGAGTATTATCTTAAATATGCTTGTTAGAAGTAATACATTTGCATGGGGGAACCTCGAAAGGGGTAAAGGTACTTCTATCAAGCCTTCCAACTGCCAACATCTAGTTGTTACCTTGGCATTTATCATTGTCTGTACTATCTGTGTTTCATGTTAGATAAACGTGATGAATACCCTACATACAGATAGGACACTTGTGAGCACAACTTTAATCTGGCAATTTATATAGCATGTAAGCCAGGTCGCAAACGGTTGTTCATTGATTGGCATTTGGACAGTTCTACCACTGACTAGAATTAGCTAACGTCTAGCAGGCTAGGTTAACATTAGCTAGTTGTACATGTTTTACCGCCAAGTGACTCGGGTGCCAGCCAGCCGTATGCTGAGTTAATGCGGCATTGGTAATTTAATGTGGAAATTGTATTTGAGTTATGTGATGTAACGGCGACATTATTTTTTGGTGAACATTTTATTTTGGGAAGGATTGTGTAAGTGATGACTTAAAATCTCATGGATGATAGTTTGATATTCTAGTTTGCATTTTTTTGGCGGTAATTAGGCATGAATCAAAATTGAGTTGTGAAACATATTGTATTTTCAACATTAATTGCAACAACCTTCATTTTACTACCTGAAAAATGCATCAGTGATGCTAAGTATGTTAGCAAAGAATACATGTGGAATACAAGGCTAATCAGTTGATTAGAGAGTAAGAGGGGACTTTCTTTCTGTAGAACTGTATTCAGTAAGATAGCAGGCTATTCTACAGTAGCTGCATTCAGTGTTGTAATGTCTTGTGTTTTGCCCTTTTTTCTGTTAGAATGTTGGTGAAAGTCAAATACAAGGCGGACCAAAAATACATTAAAACCACAGATCCCACTCTACAGACCTTCCTTAACCAAGGTATATATTTATGTATTAGAGTTGCAAATGCTGTCTGTTTAGTATTTTGATAGTATGTTATGCAGTGTTCTAATATTCTATTCATTTGTCTTGCTCTAGCGTTTATCAAGTTCGACATACAGCCCAAAGACCAGGCAGGGCTTAAACTTTATGACCATTCTGGGACTGAAATTGACGAGGATGTGTTTGAAGATGTGGTAAAAGATCCAAACTGTGGTGTTTTAAAGCTGACTGCTGCTGAAGATGATGGTGGGTGTTAAATGTTAAACCGGAACATTTTTATTGTTTAGATAGTTATTTTTACAAGTGTAATTGTATGAAAGCGGTCACAATGCATTTAATGTAAACTTCTGAGAGGTTTGTGGAAGTTAAAGAGGCTGTCTTCCTTAACTTACTTAACAATGGTCATGCAGCCACCTGTTAATGGAACAGTGTTCTTGTGTTGGAGTCAAAGCCTTCTTTTTCATTAGTGTTTTCCTTCCCCACTTCTGTTTTCTAGCCAATGTATCCCTTGTGTCGTGCGATTCTGATGACATCATTATTTTACCTCAAAAGCGCACAAGAGATGACGAAGCAGAGCAAGTAAGTATCTTTGTTTAGAATTGTTAACCGTTTTTTTCTATTCATGCCAAGTTCCCAGTGCACCGTGCATTATGAATTTTTTAAAAAAAAACAAGAACCGCAAAGATCCGAAAACTGTGACATTGATACCGTGATATGGACCAAACCGTGAATTTTGTGAACCGTGCCACCCCTAGTATCTGTGTATGCTGCTGGACACTTAAATTCCCTCCGGGATCATTTAAGTTATTCTATTATGTTCTTTGCAGATTGTGGAAAACATCTTGCAGAAAAAGCCCGGTGGTGATAGACTGCTTAAGGAATATGGAAGGACAAAGACACTTACTGACTCCTCTAGACGTCAGATGGTCAACATGGTGGTTGCTGACATGACCGAAACCCATGGGTAATATGCTTGATAGTGTGAAGTTTGCTTGTGCTCTAACTCTTCTAGGTGGTGGTGGTGATGTAATTCAACTAATTGTGTACTTTCTTTAAAGCACCACACCATCAAGAGAGATATGGGAAACATATGCGAAGGGAATAGTGTCAGTCTTCCCAAACCTGAAGGACCCTTTTTCTGAAAAAGGCTATGTAAGTATGTGTGCAACCTGTTTTAAAAAAAGATAGAATACAATAGGACTTATCACTACATATCCTACTTATGGTTTGTATCTATAGTGTGAAAATAGTGTGATTTTAATTGTCATCCTCAGTGGTCTCAAATGCTTATGTTTCAATAGATATTTTCTGGGCGCTGCATGAACTGTGGTTTGCCGTGGTTTGCATGTCACGGTTCGGTATGTGTGTGAATTGTACGGTTTCGGTTTTCGGTGCGGATTGTGCCATCCCTAGTATACATCTGTATATAGTCCCCAATCTTAATGTGACTGTAAAAGAAAAATTTATTCTCACCTAATACTTTTGCGGAACTGTTGTATAGGAACATTACTATGACCCAGACAGCGGCTCGGGATACCTGGCTTGGCGCATTAAAACGATTCAAAGGAAATCCTCAATGGAACGAGGTAGTCCAGCACGCAGCAAGAGCCATGGAGGACCAACCGCTGAGCGAGATATTAGAGAGCCGGAGCTGAGCGAAGAGCAGTTAAGGGAGGCCATATCGTTCTTGAGGCAAACACCAGATGAAGACACCGTCCGCCTGAAGATGAGGCAAACCTTCAGCGCTCGGCAGAAGATGGTTCATGACCCTGAAAAATCACCTCATGTCCTTGCAACATTCCCACGCTTTGCAGATGTGAAGGGCCTGGTAAGCATGATTTTAACATTAAAATAATGTTTTATTTACACCTTGTATTGCATGGATTTTGACCTCTACATTACTTCTTCACAGATTGAGCAAGACTTTGTTTTAATGTTTGGAGAGGACACGTCAGCAAAGTTGCTCGAGAGATGGCCAACCCTGTTTAAAGTGAGAACCCTGGAACAGAGCAAAAGCCTGTCACCTAGTGCCGAACTACAGGAGCTCATACAAGTAGCTGAATTGCCCCCTTCAGGGAGTGAGGAGTTATATGTTAAGTTTTGATCATTCGGTGTTAACTTCAAAAGAATCTAAAATATTTAAAATGGCTGTTAACATTATGTGTAAGAGGTTTTTAAAACGTAAAATGGTCAAAATAATCTTATATTTATGTAGCCCCATAATACACGCTGTACCTCCTGTGACACGCTGCAATAGAAAAGTTAACTACTGTAGTACTACACTACTATGACATAACACAGGGCCTTTATAATGCACTATGACTTGGTCATTGCCATTCTGGTAACAGCAAATTTACAACGGCACGTCTTAACGGGTTAAAATGTTTTTTTTAATGTTTATGTAATGTTAATTAATGCTGCATGGTCCGCTTTGTGTGACTATTTTCTGTTAGGTTGGGACAGTGACCTGTCATCAATCCTTCTGTTGCTCCATTTACTTCCCCCGTCTGCGCAAGGTCGTAAGAAGCCAGGGAAGATGTCAGCCACTCAGGCAATGGGAAACCTTCTGGTGTTCAGAAAGGTATGTCAAATTTTATTTTTTGTGTACTTTTGAGTGTAACCTACCTAATTACCGCCGCCAAGGAGGTAATGTTTTTCGGTCGCATTGGATGATTTGGATGCGGATTTGGATGAAACTTGGTGGAGGTGTTGGAAATGACACAAGGAACAAGTGATTAAATTCTGGTGGGGATCCTAATCACGAACCGGAACCAGGACTTTTTAAAAGATTCTTCACCATTGTTAGCGCACAAATCTAAACCATGTGTTGGTGGAATGTTGACATTCCAGTTTCTAACTCAACAAAAATAAGGCAGAAGGACTTAAAAACTAAAATCGGGTGTAAAATAGTCAAATGTTCTAACAAACAGCTTCCTTGGCAGAGGTCTGCACTCTCAGAGTGCATTCTAGTTCTAAACTAACAAGGTGTTCCTGGTTTTCTGGTTTCCTTGCTTGTTTTACAGATTGGGAACAGCATTCAAGGACATCTGGATTCCATCGTCCAGACCCGTCAACCCTATCTTCTTGCTGTTGGTACCTCCAAACAACCGGTCCATGGATTCTTCATCATTGTGGACAAGATGGCCATACCTTGTAAAGCAACCAGTTCAATTGGGGCATTTGACGAATTGTTTAAAGCACATTTTGTCTTTAGTACTGAATACTGTGAGTCTTTGCGCAACTTTTACACATTCATTCAAACCACAATTTACAACATTGATGTTGGTCACATCAGAGAGAACCCTCGAGTTATTGAACTGCATGCAAGATTTCTTCTGTAGTTGGCGATACTTGACTGTATTAGAACATGATTTGTTTTGTGTGTAAATCTCATCAAACCAGTTCAAATTTGTTAGTGAGACACTTGAAGTTAAAACATGGGCTTTGTCCAGGTAGGACACTTAGACTAAAGTGTGGTGAGACTGGGTGTTCTCATGTCTCAGGGACATTTTCTGGCTTTCGGAAACATTTGAACAAGTTACATGGTCCTGGTGCTCATAATGTTCGTTTTGTTGATGGTAATTCCAGTGAGCACTCAGGCAATGATTTGCCAATAGATGATGATGATACATTAGAGCCTGTTATGCATTCTGCTCCACCAATTTCAAAAAGCAGTCTTCAGAGCATGTGTGCTAATATTGTGGCACAACTTCAGGCTGCTGGGATTGGCCAAGGAAATGTACAAAGTTTAGTTAGTTCTTTGGAAGAAGTTACCTATGAGATACAGGATCAGGCTAAAGAATCGGTTTTGAGTTGTTTGCATGCCAACCAAAGTGTTGGGGAAATTAGAAATTCTTTGAGTCAGCTCGAAAATCCCTTTACACAGTTAAATTCAGTAGCAAAGCGAGACTTTTACTTTTCAGAGAAATGGGGTGTAGTTTGTCTTGTTCAGAAAGTCCTTGGAGTGAGGTTTGATAAGAGATGGAACAAAATCACTAGAACATACGATCAGGTTAGTGTTAGAGATACATTGGCTTACATACCAATTTTACTAACCCTGCAGTCTTTGCTAAAACACTCTTGCATAACTGATATGTTGAAGCCCTCCCATTCATCATCAAAAAGATGTTACAGCGATCTGAGAGATGGGGCATTCTTTAAGAAACACCCACTGTTTTCTTGTGACACTCCCACCCTGCAGATACAATTATTCTATGATGATTTTGAAACCTGCAATCCATTATCTAGTAAAAGAGGCATTCATAAACTTGGTGCGATTTACTTTACTTTAAGAAACTTTCCACCAAAATACAACTCGTGTCTAACAAACATTCATTTGTGCATGCTCTTCCATGCACAAGATGTTAAAAAGTATGGTTTCTCTGCTGTTCTTGAACCCATTGTCAATGACCTCAACATTTTAGAAACAAAAGGAATTGATATTCCAGCACTGGGTGGGTGTATAAAAGGTGGTATTGTTCAGGTCACAGGCGACAATCTTGGCCTTCACTCTTTATTTGGCTTTGTTGAGTCCTTCAGCGCAAGACATTGTTGTCGTTTTTGTCTTACCTGTAAAGGGGACTTTCAGAAGGTCTTTTCTGAAGACCACCCTGACATGATTTTAAGGTCAAAAGAATTGCATGCAGGTCATTGCCAACTCATACAAACTAATCCAGAACAGGGCAATGTGTTTGGTGTAAAGAGAGAGTGCTTGCTAAATTCTCTGACACATTTCCACACAATTGATAACTTCGCAGTTGATGTCATGCATGACATTCTCGAAGGTGTAGCACAACTTGAAGTAAAGCTGATTCTTAAATACATAGCTGAGAAATCAATATCCTTCAAAGAGATCAACCAAAGAATTCAGTCCTTCAATTATGGCTATATGGAGAGGAGAAACCAGCCACCTGCAGTGAATGACTTGAGCAATGATTTGGGCCTTAATGCAATACAATCCTGGTGTCTGCTTCGTAATGTCCCACTGTTGTTTGGTGATTTGGTGCAAAAAAATGATTCACATTGGAATTTACTGCTGTTACTGCTTCAGATAGTTAATATTGTCTTTGCACCGTTTGTGACTGAAGGCATGACTGTCTACTTAAAATACTTGATTGTGGAACATCATAATCTCTACAAGTGTTTATTTCCTGGCAAAAACTTAATACCCAAACATCATTTCATGGTCCACTACCCCCGCTGCATTAGGAATATAGGCCCTCTCATTCATATGTGGTGCATGAGATATGAGGGGAAGCACAATTTTTTTAAACGACAAATGAAATGTTACAAAAACATCACTTTAAGTTTGGCGAAAAAACATCAGCATCACATGGCCTATCACTGGGAGACGTATTCTGAGAAGAAATTGGTAGTTGGCCCGGGCAAAGAAATTACCCTATCTTATTTCTTTGCCAGTGAACAGCTTGCACTGAAGATGAATGTGTCACTGACAAGTTGTGTTTCTTCTGTGAAGTGGGTTAAATCCTATGGAATTGAGTATCGCATTGGCTTGGTCATTTGCAGTGGGGTATTAGATGAAATGCCTGTTTTTCAAAAGATTAAAGGTATTGTTGTGAAAGAGGAAAGTATCTTTTTGGTTGTAACAATGTTACAAACAATTCATTTTGATGAACACTTGTATGCGTTCAAAGTTGATGTTCCAAGAAGAGACATGCACACAGTCATTAAAACAGAAGAGCTGGAATATTACAGGCCATTTGACTTACAAATGGCATACGGCATGGAAGATGGTCAGTTTATTGTTCCTTACTGCCATCTTTTTTAATTGACTGCTGTCTGCCTCCCATGAATTGTATTGCCGTTGAAAAAATGATTGTGTTGACAGTTGTTTTAGTATATGAATAAATATTTTAATAAATATTTTTATTTGAAATAAGATGTCTTTTGTCATTTCATGCATTTAAGTAAATATGTTTACATGGAACAAAACTAAAAAATAAAGTATGTATATTAATATTAACAATACATCAAATAAGTTAACACTAATAAGAGTAAATTAAAATTTACTCTAGACAGAGTTGTTTCCCCTCAGAGTTAATTTTCATCAACTATCTCTAGTGTTAGCCAGAGTTGAAATGTAACTCTACATGGAGTTAAAGTTACTCTGAAAATGTTACTCTGGCCTCAGAGTTAAAATGACACCCTGTGGAGTGGGACCATATGTTATCCAGACAGAGTTAAAAATGAACTCTATAAGAGTTAATCCAACTCTGCCAAATTTACTGTGAAGGTGTTAGTTCTGGTCCTGTTGGATCTCAGTGCTGCGTTTGACACTGTGGATCACAGTATACTGTTGAACAGGTTGGAAACTTGGGCAGGACTCAGCGGAACAGTCCTAGACTGGTTCAGGTCCTACTTGGAAGAGCAGAGTTATTTTGTGACCATTGGAAGTTATGAATCTGATCAAGTGGCTATGACGTGGAGTTCCTCAGGGGTCAGTTCTTGGACCCCTTCTGTTCAGTCTATATATGCTGCCCTTGGGTCAAATTCTGCAGAACTCTAATGTAGACTATCACAGTTATGCAGATGACACACAGATATACCTAGCACTGTCCCCAGATGACTACAGTCCAATACAGTCATTGTGTCACTGTTTAGAGCAAGTAACTAATTGGATGAACCAAAATTTCCTTCAATTAAATCAGGACAAAACTGAGGTCATTGTTTTTGGCAATAAAGAGAAGAGGATTGCTGTCAGTAAACATCTCGAGTCACTCTCTCTAAAAACTAGGGACCAAGTCCGAAACCTTGGCTTGCTGATAGACTCAGATCTGACTTTCAGTATCACATCAAATCAATCACCAAAACAGCCTTCTATCAGCTTAAGAACATATCCAGAGTGAAGGGTTTTATGTCTCAAACAGACCAGGAGAAGTTGATTCATGCTTTCATCTCAAGTAGACTCGACTACTGTAACGGTCTTCTGACTGGACTCCCACAAAAAAGCATTAAACAGCTGCGGCTCATTCAGAACGCTGCAGCTCCAGTTTTAACTAGAACAAAGAGATCAGAGCACATTACTCCAGTTCTAAAGTCTTTACACTGGCTCCCAGTCAGTTCTAAAGTCTTTACACTGGCTCCCAGTCAGTTCTAAAGTCTTTACACTGGCTCCCAGTCAGTTCTAAAGTCTTTACACTGGCTCCCAGTCAGTTCTAAAGTCTTTACACTGGCTCCCAGTCAGTTCTAAAGTCTTTACACTGGCTCCCAGTCAGTTCTAAAGTCTTTACACTGGCTCCCAGTCAGTTCTAAAGTCTTTACACTGGCTCCCAGTCAGTTCTAAAGTCTTTACACTGGCTCCCAGTCAGCTCTAAAGTCTTTACACTGGCTCCCAGTCAGTTCTAAAGTCTTTACACTGGCTCCCAGTCAGTTCTAAAGTCTTTACACTGGCTCCCAGTCAGCTATAGAATAGATTTTAAAGTTCTGCTACTGGTCTACAAATCACTGAATGGTTTAGGTCCAGAATACATGAATGACATGTTAGTAGAATATAAACCCAGTAGAGCTCTGAGATCTACTGACTCAGGTCAGATAGTTGAGCCCAGAGCTCTGAGATCTACTGACTCAGGTCAGATAGTTGAGCCCAGAGTTCAAACTAAACATGGTGAAGCAGCTTTTAGCTGTTATGCTGCACACAACTGGAACAAACTACCAACAGAACTGAAATCAGCCCCAACAGTGAACACTTTTAAATCCAGGTTAAAAACATTTCTCTTCTCCTGTGCTTATGATTGAGCTCTTTTAAAGCACTTTACATTTTAATCTTTCATTTGCACTCTATGTCCTTTTAATGATTTTAAAGCTAATTTATTATTTTATGCTGCAATCTTATATTTAACGCTCTATTCTAGCATTTTATGTATGTCTTTCTATTTTTCTGTACTTTGTTTTTATTATGGTGGGGGGGGGGGGGGGTTAATTGTATGTTTTAATGTTTCTGTTTTATGTAAAGCACATTGAGTTGCCATTGTGTATGAATTGCGCTATATAAATAAAACTGCCTTGCCTTGCTTATCTAAAAACAACCTCAGAGGAATTTTTCTTTGAGCTCACCAGAAAACTCACAAGCCCAAACATTTTTTATTAAGATCTGCTGATGTGTTT
>NC_070588.1:32954322-33066822 GCF_027409825.1 Scomber japonicus
ACAAATGTACTTATTTACTTAATTTCATAAGAAACAACACGATATAAGATATAAACAACACGCAAGGGACATACTGTAGGAAACATGATAACGGAAACGCTAACCCGCTTCAAAATAAAAGTTTGTGCTTTGATCCACATGCATTCTTCCAAAATGTATAATGTCCTGTTCATATTATAGTCTGGGTGTGCGTGTGCACACACAGGGCGTGTGATGCGTCAGTGCAGTAGTGTTGGAGTAGTAGTGCCTGTAGTTAGTGCATGCTGCATGCTGCCTCTGCTTGCTACTTTTCTGCTTTCAGCTACCGCCGCCGGCTAGCCCTCTGTTTCCGGGGGTGAAAAGAGGAGCCGAGCGCGTAAGCCTCCTCAGCCGGTACATAGCCTCTCCACTGCCAAGACTCGTACTCGCCTCCTCGTGGCCACACACGGTAACTGGTACCCCACGGTTTCCAGGCTGAGCTGTACGGGATCTCGGAGCAGCAGTGGGCCCCAGAGACGTGGCATGCAGGCCCACCGACGTGTGGATACGCCCTGCTGCCCGTCAACCACTGCCCCGGCTGTGGGTAAACAGCTCCAGCTATGGGCAAATAGCAAAGACCTCAACGGTGGACCAGGCGGAGGATGATGGCTTACCGAAGGGAAACATCACAACGGCTGTGAAGGCGGACGAAGGCTGCAGCAGAAACGGGTCACCAGTCGTCTTGGAGTCCATGCCACTGGATCCTGACCCCGATCTGTCAAGGTCTGTGTGGTGGCTGTATGTGCACCAGTCTCCCCACATTAAACAAATTCACGCACAGGCGTCTTCTTCAAGGGAATCCACCTAACATCCCGGGTTAAGTCCTGTGGCGACCAGTAAGTGGCGACGGGGGCAGGATTGTGAAGTCTGGAAGCCCTTAGTCACAAGCTGGCACATCAGGCGGTGGATGCCAGATGATCGCTGGACTCTTGGACCGAGGCAGAAAGAGCCCTTCGGTAGCTACATCCACGACTGAGCAGCCCTTTTTAGGATCCACTCTGCTCACCCTTGATAGGGAAGGGGCTAGAAAAGGTGCCCTAAAAATAGCCTGCCTCAAACCTCCCGTCTGGATTACCGCGTTCAGAGGGATCACCAATTTGCGGTCAGAAACACAAAACTATGAATTTTGGAGCCTGGAATGTGCGCACACTGATGGACAGTGCTACCAGTGACAGGCCAGAAAGGAGAACCGCCATCATTGCTAGAGAACTGAGGAGATGCCGGATTGACATAGCTGCTCTCTCAGAAACTCGACGGGCAGAGGAAGGTCATTTGAAGGAGGAGAAGGGTGGCTACACATTCTTCTGGAAAGGGAAAGCAGCAGATGAGCTCAGGATCCATGGGGTTGGGTTTGCCATTAGGAACCAACTGATCAGTCACCTCGCTGAACTCCCTGTGGGAATCAGTGAGCGTCTGATGACTCTCCGTCTGGTGCTTGCCAACAACCAGATGGCAACAATCGTGAGTGCCTATGCACCTACCCTTGTTTCCGATGAGGAAATGAAAGAGACTTTCTATGCCTGTCTGGATGAGACACTGTCAAAAATCCCCAAGGAGGACAAGATCATTCTTCTGGGAGATTTCAATGCCAGAGTCGGCCGAGACCACCACCTCTGGAAGGGCACCATTGGCAAGGAAGGCATTGGAAACATCAACTCCAACGGAGTTCTGCTTCTCAGCAAATGTGCTCAGTATGATCTTACCATCACTAACACCATCTTTCGCCAGAAGAACAAATTCAAGGCTTCATGGAGACACCCTCGCTCCAAACAATGGCATCTCATCGATTATGTCATTGTTAGAACCAGGGATCAGCGCGATGTTAACATCACTAAGGCCATGATCAACTCCGACGACTGCTGGACAGATCACCGCCTTATACGATCCACGATGTCCATCAAACTCAAGAGGAAGAGGAGATTGCAGAAGAAACAGAGCCGGCAGAGACTAAACCTTGAAAGCCTGACTGAAACTGCCGCCCAGCAGCAGCTTCAGGCTTCTCTTGGAGAAAGTCTCAAACAGGAATACCCAGGGAACATCAAAGAGCACTGGAACCTGCTTAAGACCACTATCCTCGACACCTGCCAAACCACCCTTGGGTACAAGTCCAGAAAACATCAGGACTGGTTTGATGAAAACGACGCTGAGATAGAACTTCTGATCTCCAAAAAAAGGGAAGCCTTTCATGCTTGGCAAAGCGACATCACCTGCAAGGCTAAGAGACTGGCTCACTCCAGAGCCAAGGCTGATGTCCAGAACCGTGTGAGGCAGATTAAGAACTCCTGGTGGACAGAAAAGGCACTGGAAATCCAGCGTCTGGCAGACTCTGGAGACACCAGAGGCTTTTTCAGTGCCACTAAGGCTGTCTATGGCCCAAGCCGTCGCGGCTTGAACCCATTACGTTCGAAGGATGGACAGGTGCTGCTGAAGGACAACGAGTCCATCAACAAGCGATGGAGAGAGCACTTCCAGGAACTCCTCAACCGTAACACTGCAACTCAATCAAATTTCATCTGTCACATCCCTCAGAGTCCCATCAGGGAAGATATGGGGGAACCTCCCACCTTATCCGAGGTCCAAGATGCCATCAGGAGCCTGAAGAACAACAGGGCCACCGGTCCAGATGGGATCCCAGCTGAGGTTCTAAAGGAAGGTGGAGCAGAACTCCTGTGCTGCCTCCATGCCCTCCTTCTGAAGGTCTGGGAAGAGGAAGAACTCCCCTCAGAGCTCAGGGATGCTCTGATCGTGACCATATTTAAGAAGGGAGACAAAGCTGACTGCGGAAACTACAGAGGCATCTCACTCCTGTCAACAACTGGCAAAGTACTTGCTCGTGTTCTCACTAATCGTCTACTGCCACTTTCTGAGGAAATACTCCCAGAAACACAGTGCGGCTTTCGTCCATCTAGAGGCACAGCAGATATGATCTTCACAGCCCGCCAACTACAGGAGAAGTGCCGTGAGCACAAGCTGCCTTTGTACATGGCCTTCATTGACCTGACAAAGGCCTTTGATACAGTAGATCGCCAGGCTCTATGGAACATACTGTCGAGGTATGGCTGCCCGGACAAATACATCAGAATCCTGAGGCTACTCCATGATGAAATGACAGCCACGGTGCTCAGTAACAGCGGCTCCATGTCCGAGCCTTTCACCGTGGAGACAGGGGTCAAACAGGGATGCATTATTGCACCCACCCTGTTTTCTGTCTTTATTGCTGCCATACTTCACATTATTGGCAAAGACCTACCACAGGGAATTCCGATCCGGTACAGAACCGATGGTAGGCTCTTCAACCTTGCGAGGTTGAAAGCCAAAAGCAAGGTTAGAAACACCACCATTATGGAGCTCCAGTATGCAGATGACAACGCCATAGCAGCACACTCCGCAGAAGACCTACAGGGTATTCTGAATGCCTTTGCTAAGGCTTACAGAGCCCTGGGTCTAGCTTTAAACATCAAGAAGACCCAGGTGCTATACCAACCTCCACCCAATCAGCCGTCTATTCCACCCATCATAAATGTGGACAACACCCCTCTCGAGAATGTTGACCACTTCCCTTACCTCGGCAGTCTTCTCTCCTCCAATGTGGACATTGACGCTGAGATCAACCACCGCCTGAGCTGTGCCAATGGAGCATATGCCAGACTCAGGAAAACGGTCTTTGAAGACCGAAATCTCAGGGTTGACACCAAGCTCCTGGTCTACAAGGCCGTGGTTCTCCCCACCTTGCTGTATGGGGCAGAATCATGGACCACCTACAGCAGGCACTTGAGAGCTCTGGAACAGCACCACCAGAGAACCTTGAGGAGGATACTGAGGATCAAATGGGAGGATAGACGCACAAACATCAGCGTTCTGGCAGAGGCCAAAATGTCCAGCATCACCACCACAATAATAAAACTCCAACTCCGATGGACCGGCCATCTCATCCGCATGGCCGACACCCGTCTTCCAAAACAAATTCTTTATTCTGAACTGGAGAGAGGTCCGCGAGCTCCAGGCGGGCAAAAGAAACGGTTCAAGGACAACATCAAAACTAACCTTAAAAAATTTTGTATTTCATCTCCTGACTGGGAGCACATGGCTCTGAACAGGCACCGATGGAAGGAAGCGGTGCAAGAAGGTGCTGCGCACTATGAGGGGGAACTCCACCGTGTCGTAGAAACAAAACGACAGCTCCGCAAGGAAAGACAAAAAAAGGCTCCAGCACGACCACAACCCACAACCATTTTCCCATGTCAACACTGCACCAAAATATGTGGGTCACGGATCGGCCTCTATGCCCACCTGAAGACCCACAAGTAGACGACCCCATGCAGAAGACAGTCATACTCGTTTCGAGTGACCGCCGATGATAGCGCAACAACTAGCCCATTAAAAACAAAACAAGTTTTCTTACCTTAGTCAAGCAACTAAAAGATGTTGAAGAAGATTCATTCATTGTCTGCACTCTCTTCAAATGTCTTGTGGCTACAATGATAGCCTGCTGCATTTAACAAAGTGCACTTTGACAGGAAATGCTTTTGAATTTAAAATGGCCTGATTAAATTACTTTGAATTAAATCAATATTCTCCCTCTTTTGAATTAAATTAACATGCTTATGTTTTATTTAACTACGATGAGTGGATTTTATTCTAAACATTTTTGTTTGAAATTTAATTAAATAACTGCCACAAAATCAAAGACACAATTATATTGAATATATTTGACCTAGTACATTAATTAAAATCTACATGACCACAGAATCATTTTTTTCAGTGTACACTGACTGAATGAAACCATGTTCAACCATAAATCTATTATTGATCATCTACGTCCTCAATCTGAAAAGATCAACAGTTTCAACAATATGTTATCATTATAAATGTGTTTTTTTTTCTTTTCAATAGTAGCTTTAACTCAACAGTGATAAGAAGGTGTTACATGAGTATATGGGTCTTATATGAGAACTTCACATCTTCCTATGCAGCTGTCAGAGCTCATATAAGAACTATACAAGGCCACTCCAAAGATCTTTATCATGAAGTATTCAGATGATGTAAAGACAGTGATTGCTTAGTAATGCAGAATTATTGTTTATTGTTAATAGCAGTTGTAATGAACAGTTGAGATTATATTTATAAGAACATTGATACTGATTAAAAGAGGGAATTTCATGTCTGAGTATATCAGGTTTGTCATTTTACAGCATGTGAATGTTGGATTTTGAAACTCCATTTTTGTGATTCATGTTTTTCTGTTACCACTTGTATGCACTCTTTAGCTATAGATTGTTTTATTTTGTTTATAGTCTAAAAACAGCTTTGCACATGAATAGTAGAAGTGTAATTTATAGTAGCAGGTGAGGAACACTTACAATGCTGTGCTACACAACTATTGAAATTAAAACTAAAATAAATAATAGTAAATGATAACAGTACATCACCAACTCATCATTTGTAAGAGGTAAGTAAGGAAGAACAACATATGGTAAGTAACACATTCTCATGTAAGGAACTATCTACACTTTACATTAGAACAGATGACAAACTAACTAACTAGTGTAATCCTGTTCAAAGTATGCCTGTTCTCAACAGGATGATTGCTCGGCTTGTATTGCTGCTTCAATGCATAGATACATGTATTTTCAGAGCATTGGGCTGTTGAGCTAATGGGTTTTTTTTGAATAATTGGGTTCCGGAATAATCGGCTTTCAGACCAAGAGTCAGTCCCAAGAAAGAGTAATCCAGTTGATGTGAAGTGTGAAGTGTGAATAAGTATATACACTAACAACATAACAGAAACCAACATTCTATTATACACACAGATGTTACATACTATATTAGTGATTCAGTTTGGATCACTGGAATGGGAATTAGTTCCAAAGATTTGAGGCGTACTGGTTTTGAAATGCCTGTGGGAAGTCTCTTAAAAGTCCTTTCATTCTTGATTAAAAGCTGTTTTTCTACTTTTCTCTTTTTAAGTGCATCATGTGACAAAACCTCTGTCTGACTTTGTGTACAGCTGTGATCCCCAGCTCTGCTCATAGCTATGTTTTGTAATTGTGGAGCACAAAAAATTATAAACATAAATATTTTTTTGTGAAAATAACTCATTCAGGGACACTCAACATGTTTTTATTGACTATTACACATGTTATTTAGCCATTTCCAAATCATCAAATTTGAACCTGAGTAAGAATATCCACTCACACTGATCCAAATTCATTTTCTATTCAAATGAATCATAATACCTTCCTGAATATGAATTTGGATTAATAATACCTTCTATCACTTTTACTTTGTAAGATTTTTGGAATAACACCTGTTTCCCCCAGCTAGCTTTATAATATGATGTATTTGTATTCTTTTGTAAGGCCAGAGCATGAGCATGAGAAATATACATGATAACGGAAAGGACAGCAGGGATATGCTGAAAGGCAATGAGGCAGGAAATAGCATGGGGACTGAGATGACCTATGAGAGCCACATGGAGCTCACACCATTTATGCTTTCCTTTTGAAGTATTCTAATGTTCTCCCCAGAGACACCTGTGGGGAGGCATTTATAGTAGATATAGATCAGCATTACTGATGAGAAACATATGATGATTTCACTGCTGAACACAGAATCATGGGGTGTACAATACTGACTGATGTTATAATGTGTTTAAGTAGAACAGTGACTTGATGATAGAGATTTTAAAGTCAGTGTAAAGTAAGAATAAATATGTTATCTGAGTTTGACATACCACAGCAAAGTGTGTTGTTAACCACCCTGCCAAATTTGAATGATTAAAAAAATCACCAAATATATGAAATCAGGCTTCAAAGTTGTGTAAAAATCAGCCTCTTTCTCTGCTACCAAACGCTGCCCCCTACCAAGTGTCACCTGTCAGTCACCACCTCTACCAGAAACATGGACGCTGCGTCTGAGAGCATTCTGCTGCTAACTCAGCGGCTAACTCGGCGGCTAACTGGTTAACTGTAGACTGTAGTAGTAGTAGTGTGTGCTGAATCCAGAACACCGAAATGTTGAAACACAGTTTGTGAAGCTTGGCTTCACAATTCAAATCTAAATGGTTGAAATGCTTTTTACACCTTTTTTTTATAAATACATTTATGACCTATTTAATGTGTTAAGAAGAAAATGTTTGAATTCACTTTACACGGTTTTTAAGCTTGGGAGCAAGCAGTCTTTGTGGTGAAACTAAAATGTAACACATAAATCAATATTTAAATGGAAGCTTTTATCAGGGCTTGTGAGCATAAAGCTGGATGTAATGAAATGTGATGTCACCTGTTGGTTTGCACTGGAGCTGGTTTGAAGCCCAGAGTTGCTGCTTAGTCAGTCTTTTATATTTGGAGCCAGGAACTTCCAAATAAGGAGTGTTGTCTTTCACACTGAAAACACGGCCTGCTGTCTCAGACCAAAGCTAAGGCTAGCTTACTGACAACACTGAGCTACATTTTCCTTTTTGTGTGTGTGTGAACCTTCTCAAAACTGAGTTAAACTTTCTTTGTATCTCTAATATGATGTTGAACGGGTTGATGCATTTTCACGAGCTTAGCTGAGTGACAAAGCTGCAAACTGGGACAGCTGCTAAGTTGGTCGGATGTTGGAATGCTCAGGAATCTCAGGGTTAAAAAAGCAGAAAGTGAGCCGGCTGCTTTGATAGTTTGTGTTGTTTCAGCTCCTCCTGATAGTTCCTCTTCTGTGAATCAAATCTTGTGTGTGTCTCTGTGTTCAGGATGCTCATGAGTTCATCACAACTGTCCTGAATCAGCTCAGGAATTTGACCCTACTGCTGCAGGGAGAGGCTGCTCTCATAAGTAGAATCTACAGGTGTTCTTAGTGTTCCAGATGTGGAACATGACACACAATCACACAGCTCAGCACACTTTTGTCTCTTCATACAGTCTTTTTATGTATATATGCCATGTCACATCACATATCTTCATGAAATTGTACAAAACACTGTGAAAGGTTTCCACATTAAGTTGTTGTTAAATGTTAAATTAGGATGCAGCAGAGATTTTAAACCTTCTTTAATCTTCCAGCTGTGCCACTAAATCCCTAAAACAGGACACCTCATCATGACCTCTGCAGCTGTAATTTCGTGTACTGTCCCTTTAATGTGCAGGTTAGTTAGATATTATGAGCTGAAAAACAAGAATCTGTGACAAATTCTGCTTTGGCTGGGATCTCTCCAGCGTACATGGGCACATGGCTACAGGCGTAACCATAATCACGTTGGGAGCAGGGAGTGTATTTGAGGTTGCCAAGTGAATTTAATCTGTTTTCTGGGGGGAGTCGGGTGGGGGTGGTGGATGATTTGAAACGGTCTAATTTAGGAAGCAGCTGCAGAGACAGACAGGACACAAGCGTCGGTGTGCTGTGTGTGTGTATTAATAAATCATTTACAGTTGAGATTGTACTCCGTCGACACGGTGAGAGGCATGAAGATTGCTGACAAAACTGCTAATATGGAGAGCACAGTGGAGGAGATGTGGAGTGACAAGGAGAGGCAGGAAGTGTTAAACTAGACTGACAGAGAGACTTACACACATATATACAAGCAGATAAACAAAGACACACATCATCAGAGAGTCACAAGAGGACAGTCATTTAATATTCCAATGTTGACCTGCTTTACTGAACACAGAGTGGACCATCTTTTTTTAAAAGTTCAGATATTAAATTCAGATACTACGATTTTAAAGCTAATTTATTATTTTATTCTGCAATCATTATATTTATGTCTTTCTATTTTTCTGTACTTTGTTTTAATTATGGGGGGGGGGGGGTTAATTGTATGTTTTAAGTTTCTCAAATTACATGTTTTTCTGTTTTATGTAAAGCACATTGAGTTGCCATTGTGTATGAAATGCGCTATACAAATGAAACTGCCTTGCCTTGCCTTACTAACGTGGATAGGAAATGTTAATATGAGGGCTATATGGCATATTGGACATTTGACTTCCAGAGATGAGCCCATTTTTTTCATGGTCGACTAACTGGGTTAGGGTTAGGTTAGGGTATAACCCATTAATAACCAAATATTTGCTGCATGCTGACATTCACAGGGGCTAAATGCATCAAAAATAACTTTTTATATTGATAACAAACAACAAGCTTTAACTGCACAAACTTGTATTCATTTAAATGATAATCAGCCTTCATTTCTTTACACTAACACATTCATTAAAAGAATACATTTTAGAGGCTTAAAGACCTGGATTTTTTTCTCCCTATTGTAACCCACGTGACAGGTAAGTAGGGCAAGTAATAAGAGGAAATTGGACACCGCAATGAGTAAGAGGACACACAGGTAAGTTTTAACACTGTATTAACATTGTATTAAGCACACATAAGAAAATAACAATTTACAAATGCTGCCGGCAGTAGTTTCTGTTCTTGTTTGAAATGTCTTTTTTTTTTAACAGGGTGCACCCTAAACCAAAGAAAATAAAATGTTTTCCCCAAAATGAAAATAGTCAATTTCAATTGTTCGTGGAAGTCCTTCCCCACAACCCTACCACTCTGGCAGGACAGAGAATGAAGAATGGAAAAGGCCCCTCCTCAATCCAGATGCTCACACGGGTGGCTCGCCATCCCCCTGGTCAGGGAGAGAATCGCTCCAACATCCAGGGTCCAGAATCTCAGGGTATCCAAAAAACCCAGCCTGTATAACATAACAGGGCTGATATAAATCTATTCTAACTTGTTCTTAACTGTACAGTTTAATTTTGTCAATATCAATGTATAATGGACTTCTCACTGTTAACTTGGTAAAAGATAACTGCTGCATTGCAATATTACATGAAATATACACATGAAATGTCAACTTCACTGTTTTATAGTGAAACAAAAATGTAAATGATTATAAAACCACTCACAGTTAATCACTAATCACTCAGATTGAATCAAGATAAGCAAGAAAATGTAACGAATTTCTCATCACAATACTGAGTCCCTATACACGCCATGGCGCGGTAATATGCAGAATTTGTAGCTTTATAACCCATAAAACTCAGCTAAATGGTGTCTTTCACTATTCTTACAATGTAAACATACATATATACTCATACACACATACTCATTTTACACACATATTCCTGTTTTCCTTAGCTATCATTAGAAAATACCATAACATTGTAACTTTACGCTCCCGCTTGGTAGCTAAACTAGCGCGAGGCTAAGCTAATTCAAGCTAATACAAGTAGGACTCACCGAGACAAGAAAATAATAAACAAATACAAATGTTCCCAGGGTCGCTTCAGTGGTTCACTGAACTTTTATCTGCACACACAATTTCCTTTTCTTCCAATATGAGTTGTATTTTTACAAGTTTCTCACTCCAAAACCTCTGTATCTCTCAATCGTCTTGCTGCTCCGTGTGTGTATTTTCACACACCACACGCAGCGTAGCTTACGTGAAGGGGCGGGACATACGTTGCTTCAACCAATAGCGGCTCAGCTAAACTGAAATGAACCAATGAAATCAATTTTAAAAGTTTTTTCCTCCACAGGACCACCTACTAAATCAAAAAGACCTCTGGGATCAAATGAAATGATAAATAAAACGAAGAATAAAATAAAGAATGTAGTTATGTATTAATTAATAAATGTATGAATTAAATAAAAATAATTCTCAGTGAAGGAACATGTTTTTTAAACATATTTCTCATATTTTTAACACTTTCCTCCTCATACCTCTAGTAACAGTTGTGTTCTTTTTTCCAACAGGTAGGTTACACTATCATAAACAATGCTGAGCATTTCCTTTACAATCATGTTAGTAGTGAGAGACTTTTCTCTCTGAGACTTTAGTTCCAGATGTTGATGTACTATTTTGGTGATTAGCGTCAGGTCCATGTGAAACCACCATAGCTCAACTCTGCTCCACATATTTCACACCTGACAACATTATCTGGAAGGTTTTCTACGCTAGACTTTTGTGTGGCTTCGTCTTAAAATCTTAAAAAAATACCCATTTTATATCTTACAAAGAGTGTAAAGAGTAAAGCTGATGCTGTAACTTCATACTACACATCTAATTGTCTGCATAGAATGTGCACTAACATCATTAAAGTCAGTGTAATACAAGGCCAGTATACTTCTCATAGATTATGATACTTTTGGTTGATGTGGTGAACACTGTGGATAATTTGAAGTAAACTGCTGTAAATAATTTATGTCCAGATTCAGTGCTACCATGCGCTCCCCGAACTGTAGGTTATACTCATAATTCTACAACACTTTAATTTACAGAGGGGACGTGTGAAGGATTACAGTAATATCCAGCAGCCACAGTCTGATCTCTGGATGCTTCTGTATGAAACTACTAAACAAGCAGATGCTCCCATTAACACACCAGCACACACACCATCACACTGTGTGTAGACTGAGATCATGATATTCATCTCAGGAAGGGTTGGTGGATGTTCTGCAGCTTCTGCTTCAGTCCTGCATCCACTGTCTGTGTTTTCTCTATGTGATTGGGACAATTCTGAAAAGTACACTGAAATCATATTTGATTTAATCATGCAAGTTAGTAAGCTCACTTTAGCTGAAAATGTGTTTTGCTGCTGCTGTTGTTGTTGTTAACTGCTATGATGGTCAAACCAGGGATAAGTACAGGAGGAGGAGGAGGAGGAGGAGGAGGAGGAGGAGGAGGAGGAAAGCCAGAGGCACTTGAGAGAAAGCTCATGAAGGAAGCAGAGAGAGACAGAGGAGAGGAGATCACAGGAGAGCAGAGACTGAGCAGAGAGGCTCTTCTCTCTGCTCGAGACATTTAATTGAAAAATAAAAAATACTGAATGAATGAATCATGACAAAATAATTGTTAAATATATTGCTTAGTGCATTTACAGTTGTCTACATCTAATTACCACATAAATAAAGAACATAAGAAATTGAATCCTCCTTTACATTCAGATTGGGACCACGCACTGAAAGATCACACTGACACAAATACAGAAATAAAGGCATGAAGAAATGTAGAAATAAATAAATAGGTGAATGAATGAATGAATAAATGTAAAATTAGAAATAGAGAAGTATCTTAAAGTTGATGGATGGGAATGTAGAAATAAAATTAGATTGACATTGATTTAATTATGTCTATTACCAAAATGGATGATATATATATATATATATATATTCATGCATTAAATTGTTTATGCTTCAGTCATTTTTTGTTTTCTATTGTGTTAAACTGTATTAAAATACTGAATGTAAAATCCTATCCTATCCTATTTCTTACAAACTTACATTCAGAGTAACCGTTCGTACAGAATCTGCACGTTTGTTTAAAATGTGAATAAATAAACAAAAAATGAAAACCTGTTGTTTTATTGTGACAAACCACCGCCATCTATTGAGGTATTACGCCATCTAGAGGCTGCACGTCTACCTTACATCTCAGACGTTTCTTCCTTTTTTTTTATTGGCTACTTTATTTACAAAATGTAACTTACAACAGGTTACCCAAGGCAATGTAAAGACATGAAAAATAAAACATGAACAGACTAAATAAAATTAAAATTAAAATTAAACAAAGTTGTAGTTTTCAGTGCGGTTTTGTGTGTAGGACATGATGACAGCAATGTTGGGTTTCTGTTTTGCAAATGTGCAGGTGTCAGTAGGTAGTGGTGGACAGTAACAAAGTAAATTTACTTGAGTACTGTACTTAAGTACAGTTTTTGAGTATCTGTACTTTACTTGAGTATTATTTTTGGGGGATACTTTTACTTTCACTCCACTACATTTGAAGGACAAATATTGTACTTTTTACTCCACTACATTTCTATTGATGCTCTCGTTACTCGCTACTTTTGAGCTCACGTCAGATTTTTTTTATTTTTTTTGCAAAATTCTGAGAAAATAAACTGTTTCTGCTGATTGGCGTATGGTTTGTCTTTGTCGTATTGCCATACCTGTACTACGTCATGCCATATGAAGAAATGGAGGAACAAACTGGAGAAACTCCCACTGAGCACCCGTGGCCTTATCTCAAACCCATGTTTGAGATTTTTGTCACAAAAACTGATTTGTTTCAGTTTTTGTTTGTTGAGCTTACCTCGAACAAATTATATCACAGCCTACAAAAACTCGTCTTCCAACCTGAAAAAGTATGTCGTGGTAAAGTAGCTGCTAACGTTAGCTAGCTTAATGTTTGTTAAATTGCAGATGAACATTTTAAACATAATTGTATGTGCTTTAGTATCATAGTTGCCATTTTTAAACGGTTTAAACATATGGCAACTGTTGCAGTGCAGTTGAATGATTAAGTTGACTTTCTGTTCATGTTTTTTATACAATTCATATCAAAGAGTCCAAGGTAGGGGTTAGGTGTGTTGAAATGTAACTGTGTTCTGAGGCTTCTTGACTTTATGTATTTATTTTTGAGCTATAAACATGTCTGAAGCAGAATCACATCAGTGTATTGTATAATGACAATAAAACTACTTGTTTTTTAAATACTTTTACTTAAGTAATTGTTTAAGCAAATACTTTAGTACTTTTACACAAGTAATATTTTGACTAAGCTACTTTTACTTGTATTGGAGTAATATTTGACAATGAGTATCTGTACCTTTACTCAAGTAGTGAAGTTGTGTACTCTGTCCACCTCTGTCAGTAGGTAAGTGTTAGCGTTACACATTACACACAATACTGAATAAACTGGATAACACTTGTGCAATATTTTAAAGATACCTCACACACCTTATTTGAGACAAGCAAACAAAAAAGTATACCATTCCATTATCAAGCAATTTCTTTAAAACAATGATTTCCATTTGAAATGTATCTTGATTATTCCAGATGTATTTCTGAGGGGGGAAATATGTTTATATACCAAAGACCAGCGTGAGATTAACTGCTTATGAAAACGTTCCACAGGAAGCTTTTCTAGATTGTAAATACATGTTAATAAATAAAGACCCTCCTCTGAGGGCCTGTAATACACTTTGTTAAATACAGTTGAAGTTCAGTTTCATTACGTCTGCGACGTAAGCTGTGTAGGGGAGGTTTCCGTTACGTCATCGCGTTTACTTTGACGTTGTTGGACTTTGCTCTGGTCTGCACCGGCGGGGAAGTTAGCTGTGACTCTAGCAACACATTACTGAGCTTTGTTAAGGTATGTCCTGAAGACTTATCCATTTCATTTATTACCCACAACGTATACATTATTTTAACTTCAAGCAGGCACCCACAAACTGCAGCTAACGATAAATAACAGTTACATGAGCTAATTTATTATATATATATCCCTGCACGCCCCTGACGTGGGACACTGTGCACCAAACTCCATTTAAAATCTGACCGTTTTTATATTTCCTTTGGCCATATGCTAAATACAACTTTGGCTTTACACATACAACATATTTAAAGTTTGGAATAACGTTTTTGGCAATTCGGCATACGAATGATGATTCCATTTGCATTGACAGGGGATTTAGTACGTGCTTCACTGTGGTCGCAGCACTCATGTTAATGTTTAAGTTACCGTTACTCTAATAGAGGAGTTGTACAGTGAAACTGGGAGGGTCTTAAGATAGTAGGTAGGAGTGTCGATAAGGTCAGATTAAATAGGAAGTGTAAAGTGTGAGTTATTAAAGTCGTACTTTATGAACCGTGTAGAAACCTTGCATTTACCATCTGTCTATATACAGTAATATTGTGTCTACGTTGCATTTTTAAGTCAATTAACATTTTATCCAATAATAGTAAAACAATCTTATCTTATATAGTAACCTTGGGTCGGTTAACGACAGGTCACTGTTCATTAACCACAGAGCTGATTGATAACAGTGTTTATTTCCTGTTAGTTAATAATGACTGCTGGTTAGTATGTACAGAAGCATTGCATTCATTTAAAAAATAAATAAATAAAAACAGTTAATCTGTTTTATAGATTGTTTATTATAGTGAAGTTATTATATATTATATATTATTTGTAGGTTATTATTCAATGGTTTTACAGGTCCGTCCCCAAAATGATCAAAACACTCAAAACAACATCCATGCATTGTTGCTGCAGTACTACCTTAGCCCTCAAAATAACAGACATGTGCTTAATATACTCATATCTAATTGTGTCGGCACATTTGTTTGTTTTAATAGAAGTTTACAAATTCGCCTCTGACAAAAAATAACATAGCATTTTTTGAGTTTATCATCTGTATTTTAAAAATTGTGAAAACACATTGTGCGTCTTTTTAAAGTGTTTGTCATAAGATAAGTAACTGTAAACTACATAAAATCAGTAGAGACAGCATCCATTCATACAGTGTGAGTTTCAGTAGTGATGCCTGCAGTGTGTCATCCTCACTGTGCTGCTCTTCTTCTACAGATCATCATGGCTCTCACACAAGTGTCCTCAAACAAGTGTGCAGGTGGATTCCAGAAGGTTTTTGAACATGACAGGTAAGATCTTGGCTTAACCTTTTTGAGTATGTGGGTTTAACTTCAGCACATTGAACAGATTTTAACAGTTAAGAGTGTTGGGATGTTTGGAAAAGAAGCTACAGACTCACACATGTGTATGTGTTTGTGTTTCCTCCGTGTAGCTCTGAGCTGAAGTGTAAGATGAAGTTTGCAGTCTACCTGCCTCCCAAGGCTGAGACCGACAAATGTCCCGTCATGTACTGGCTCTCTGGTGAGTGTCAGAGCTGCACATTCACAGGTGTATGAGAGAGTGCATGAATTAGAGGAAGGAAGAAGTTATTCTCAACTCACAGATTCAAATTCTGTTCTTAAGGATAAAAATTGTCTAATTCAACTACTTAACTCTGCAAATCTCATGAAAACTAACAATGTGTTAGTTCATATGTCAGTATTCACAATAAAATACTATATACAATAAATAATCTCCATGTAAAATAATGTGAAATTATATAAATCTACAATATACAACAGTAAGGACAGCCTCAACCTTATTAGTGGGAGTGGGAGCTACTGGGACCTGTGGTGTTGTACAGTCTGATGGCTGACGGTATGAAAGAGCCCCCCAAAAACTTGGAGCATGTAAGCACGTGAGGGGGTTGCATCATCCTGAGTTGTCCTCTCCTCAGTGTTTAAGCAGCACAGACTCATCAGGTCATCATCAGCTGTTCTGTCTGCTGATGTTCACTGTGTGTTTCTCTGCAGGTCTCACCTGCACAGAGCAGAACTTCATCACCAAGGCTGGCGCTCAGCTCGCTGCTGCAGAGCACGGCATCATCATCATCGCTCCAGACACCAGCCCACGTATGAACACACACACACACACGAAATGGCACTCAGTAAAATATTGAACTGTTCAGGCAGGTGAAAAGCCCTCCCCGCGAGTTACTGTCCAAGAGTGCTGTCAACCTTCCTTTTCTATCCCATTCAAATTTCATTCCTTATTTTTTTTTAAATTCGAATAATATTTAAAAAGGAGATATGAGTTCTCCAGGAAACTGGTTGGATAAGAGCGGCAAGGTAGGGATAATGTGTCCCGGTAAGAGAACACAGAGACGGTCAGATAGATGTATCCTTCATTTATTTAGCTGTGGTCTGCAACAATAATACAAACAAATAAACAATCATTTACTGTCATATAAACAGTAAACTAGCTTAACACTGTACTAGCTTAATATTAGTTGTACAAACAATAATGTAATAATCATTAAACATCACCTAATAATCACACTCACCACTTCTCATTTACACACAGCAGGAAAACAGGAAAATGATGTGAAGGAAAACCGTCTGCTCTTGACCGCATGGAAGAAAGGAAAACACTAAGGGAGCAGAAGCATGCACCCAGGTGGTGCATTCAGGAATGTCAGTAAAACTGAGACACATTCGATAACGTGGGACAAATAAGTTCTCCATACAAACACGCTATAAACAACTAAATCTCTCTTGAACAATGTGGGCTTTTCGAACAAATTTTTCAAATTTTTAATGTTAAAATGTAGCCTATTATTATTATCTATTACTATGTAGGTTACCTATACAGTGTAGGGCATGGGGTTGTTATACGTTTTGGCCAGTAGAGGGTGTTCCGATATAACCAATAAACATTTTATACCAAAAGTCAGGTGATATTTTTCTTACTAAGTAAATAATAATTAAGCTCATGCACGAAATGAATCACGTTAAATTGTGAATTTTAATGAGCATTTTGAACAACACAGTCATCTCATTTTTCCTCCCAGCTTCCAACAATGAATTAAGCAAAGACTGCATAATTTACACAGCTTATCTGTTCACATGCGCTTTGTTGGCAACTTTGCCCAAAAACAAAAACTTCCCCACACATCCCTGGCTTCTTATCCTTCACATTTGAAAGATATCTTCTCAGAGTAGTAAACCTATTAAAACTTGGTGAAATAATTGCATATGAAAATAACTCAAAGTGCGCCACTTATGGCGGTAGTAGTAACAGTATAATAATAGGCTTTAACATTTCAAACATCACAAACAAGCTTTTTATTTCTAAAGCCAAAAACACCAGGTGATCCACGTTTCCAGGGTCTAGTGTAGAGCGTTTTTTATTTACTATCATCCCAGCCGTGGAAAAAACCCTTTCTGCTCTAACTGAGGTCCCGGGGGATGCTCAAGTAGTGCCGTGCCAGCTGGGCAAGATGGGGGTACTTGGCTCTTGACATCTTCCACCACGACAATGGGTTGCTGTCGATGGGTATTGGGGTCTCAGTCTCGTACAACTGCATTTCTTTCAGTAGCACAGTTCCAATATCCAAAGTACCAACTGGGCCAGCATTTTGGCGATAAACATCCCCCAAAAGGGACCTCATAGCACTGAGAGCGGTTTTCTCTGAGTGCTGTGTCTCCGTAGCTGTGCCTGCTCCCTCTTCATCCTCCACATGCTCTTCATCCTCCGCAATCAAACTCATCTCATCTTAGTTTAGCACGTTAGTATGTTGACATTTACTAAATACTAGTACACTTGATGATGGTGATGTCATTAGTATTGCAGGTATTTGGTCATAAAGTATCAAATAGATTCAAATATTGACTTGATGGTGACACTAGATGAAAGCTTAAAGGATCACCAAATTTCATGACAGACTGCCTGACAGTTGAGATGTTTGAGTGTGGTGCAGAGAGGTGAACTACAGTGTCTCAGAGCTCACAGCCGTCCTTAACAACTCATTAAAAAGGTTCTCTCTTCAACACTATTTACTGTGTGACTCATTAAAGAAGAGTTCAGGCTCATATGCTTCCAGGTTAGTGTGTCATTTTGAGCCAATTTGAATGTGATTTAAACTCTTATTTCTCATCATGCCTCAGGTGGCTGTAACATTGAAGGGGAGGATGAGAGCTGGGATTTTGGCACTGGGGCTGGTTTCTATGTCAATGCTACCCAGGAGCCCTGGAAGACCAACTACCGCATGTACGCCTACGTCACTGAGGAGGTAAGATTCATTCATTTAAAGACAACTCAACACTGTATATTACTGTCAGCTGATCAGTAACCCCCTCCCCCCTCTTCAGCTCCCCAAACTGATCAACGCTAACTTCCCCACCGACCCAGACAGGATGTCCATCAGCGGTCACTCCATGGGGGGCCATGGGGCGCTCATCTGTGCCCTGAAGAACCCTGGGAAATACAAGGTACTGCATGATACGTCTTATCCCACACAGTTGTCTGTGGAGGTATCAGGTTCCCTTGTTGATGCAGATGATTTTGCTGATGTTACTGACAGCAGTGACTTTAAAACAGTTGAGCTTTAAATGAGCTGCAGTGTAACTGTGTTTCTTAGCTTCCTCCTTGTCTTCACCTCTCTAACCTCAGGTCATATTGTGTGGGGCTTTCATAAAGGAAATGTATCAGTGTTTATTATGAGCAGTGTTGGGGAACGTCACTTTTAAAAGTAACTAATTACATGACAAAGTTACTGCCATTAAAAAGTAACTAGTTCCATTCCAGCATTACCTTGTGAGAACAGTAACTGGTTATTGTTTTAGTCCAGACCTCCTTTAAATAGAATGAGTGTACTATCATCACACAGCCAAGTCTGACCCATCATCTGTCAATCTTTACACTAATAGCAGGAATGATACACACAATGTTCTATTTACAGTCTTTATTGGACTAAAGTGGCTTCTCAAACATAAGCTCACATACACGTTATAAACTACATCCAGGCTTTTAAACACATCTACATCACTGCTACACACCAACACACACACTTACATGTTACTGGAATGTTCCTGCTCGTATTTCCTCCCACTCATTCTAAATAATGTGAATATTTCCTCTAATTGAATGTTGTCCCTTCTGAGCTGCCGTACACGTGTGCAGTGATATAACAGTAGCATGTAGCAGCTGCCTGCCTGACAAAAAAATAGTAAAGGTGGTGGTCATGGTGGAGTAATGTAGTACTCTAACGTGTTACTTAGTAACCCATTACCTCCAACACTGATTATGAATATAAGGAGATCCCTAATGTTAATTAAAAGCAGATGATATAAACCCAGTGTGCAGCACAGACAGGAGTTAGATCCATGACTCTATTGTTATGGATAGGTTTGGGCTTTTTATTCTTTCCTTTCAGTCCTATTGTTTGTGCAGAGCTGATTGGTAAACCTGAGAGACTGCAGCTATGCGGGTTATTGGTTGTCTGCTGTGAGACGTCACTTCCTGCCCATTTGTTTGGCGGGAGTGATAATTGATCATTTGGCCACAACAGCTGATGGGCAGTGATCATGGCATGGTCTTCAGCTTAGACATGGTGACAGAGTCCTACAGAAGGGCAGCTACATTGTAGCGTACCCAATGCAGGTGTGGACTGAACAGCTGCTAAGTCCAGAAACATGAGCAGACTGACAGAACTCCAGGTGGAAAGCCTTCACACAGCTGACTCCATTCATCTCTCTCTCTCCACTACACCAACTACAACTGAACTGTATCTACAGTGACGGGGGCTGGCAGCTCACAGGAGCTGGGCTTTGGGCTCTTTGGACCACTGAGGGTAGACGTCCTCGTGGTCATGGCAACACACTGCTTATACAGTCTTACAGTAGTGTGTTATGAGCCTTGCAGACCTTGCAGATACAAACATGTAATCTATATTTGCAGTATTGTTCATATTGTACTTTTAAGATGAAACTTTATTTCTCCACACAGTTTGTTTCATTGACAGTTGCAGATGTTGAGTTGTCTTGAGTCAACATCTGCAAAGTCAACTTCTCTTTCAAATATCTTCATTTTCTCTCCAGCATTCTTTGCTAATCTTAGTTCTAAAAATGTCAGTTTTATTTTTACAACTCTGCTTGCTGCATTAGTTTTGACAATGAACAATAAATGCAATCAATCAATCAATCTTTATTTATATAGCGCCAAATCACAACAAAAGTCATTCCTTGTTTGGTCTTGTGCTTTTTTTGATACTATCATTAGTTATTTTTCATCAGTGAAATGAATAATATGTGGAACATCACTGTCACTGCTCTGCTCATCCTTCCTTCAGTAACAAGCAGCAGTTGTCAGTTAGAATAAAACATTCTGTGCTCTGCAGTCTGTGTGCTTCCTCTGAACAAGCAGCCATAATAACACTCATTTCAAACCACTTCCTTCAATACAGCCAATCAACTTCAACTCCATCTCTCTTCACCTTCTGTCAGTAGAAAGTGTGGTTGTGCTGACTCAGCAGCTCTATGATGACGATGGTGTGTGTGTGTGTGTGTGTGTGTGTGTGTGTGTGTGTGTGTGTGTGTGTGTGTGTGTGTGTGTGTGTGTGTGTGTGTGTGTGTGTGTGTGTGTGTGTGTTCTGCAGGCTGTGTCTGCGTTTGCCCCCATCTGTAACCCCATCCAGTGTCCCTGGGGACAGAAGGCCTTCTCAGGATACTTGGGCTCTGACAGGTCCACATGGGAGGTAAGAGTCCCTCAGACTGCTCATGATGATGATGATGATGATGATGATGATGATGTGGAACGTGGCAGCAGGATGAATCCACATCGCTGCACTTTGATTCAAGTTGAGATGAGTGAAATCAGAAATCCAGCAGTTTGTACACATCACTTCCTCACTGAGAAGAACCTTCACAGTAAAATGACCTGTTATTAGAATATTATTGTGTGAACTGTGGCTCAGTCTGCACATTGGTTTTGTCTCCTGTGATATTTATTTTTTGTTGAATCATCAGAAACTAACTAAACTAAAGTTGATCCTTACATACTGTTCATATTCTGACTCATAATTAGTCTCATTCTAGTCTGTGCGACCACTCGAAGTGCTTTACATCACGTCATTCACCCATTCACACACATTCATACACTGATGACAGGGTGCCAACCTGCTCATCAGGGGAATTTAACCATTCATACACTGTTGGCGCAGAAACGGGAGCAATTGTGGGGTTAAGTGTCTTGCCCAAGGACACAATGTCATGTGGACTGGAGGAGCAGGGAATCGAACCACCAATCTTCCAATTGAAGGACGGCTGCTCTACCTCCGGAGCCACAGCCGCCCCGTACACCAATTCACATTCATCAATTCACCATCATTCATTAATACATGTTTGATTCATCTTATGGAAAAAAAGAACATTCACCATCACTGTTTTATTGTCCAGCAGAACATTTTATAGAATAAGATGAATACAATATGTTTGAATGCTGATTTTTGGATTATTTGTGAAACTTGTAGATTTGCATATAGAAAATATGAATCAGATGCACAAAGATAAAATATAAAGATGCATTTTATTTCAATGATTTTAAATTGTGGGGCACATTAGGAAAAAGTCCAGCTAAAAGAAAAATGTTATATTGTTTTTACAGCTCTCACATGTAAACATGGATCAAATTTGACCCTGAACAGTATTTAAGGGTACATTGAGTCACATTTTGGTTTTGATCATTTTAGTCCAAATAGTTAGAAACATTTTGTTTAGCTATCAATAATCAGCAATGTGAGAACAAAGCACAGTGTGACGAACGTAAATGGTCAAACACTCTGGTAGTTAATGCTTTGTCAGCAGTTCTCACTATTTAACATAGTTCCAGTGACAGCTGCAGCCAGATGTGTCTGTTACATGTTACATATTACTGCTGAAACATGACAAGCTGGACAATACAACCAGACCTGTCTCCATGGTTACACACATGAACTTTCACAACCAGATCACCACCAGAGTCTCATCAGTGGCTCCTGTCTGCCTACTGCATTTATAGACAGGGATGAAGTGTGTGTGTGTGTGTGTGTGTGTGTGTGTGTGTGTGTGTGTGTGTGTGTGTGTGTGTGTGTGTGTGTGTGTGTGTGTGTGTGTGTGTGTGTGTGTGTGTGTGTGTGTGTGTGTGTGTGTGTGTGTGTGTGTGTGTGTGTAGAAGCAGCAGGTAGTGAAGTTTATAGGCAGTTAATAGGAAATAAAATGTGTAAAACTGTCAAACTGAGGAGCACATCTAAACTTGTTAGAAACTTGTTGTAAAAGGATGACATCACTTCCTGCTGGTCTCTTTCAGGCATACGATGCCACCGTGCTGGCGGCAGCGTACTCCGGTCCTCAGCTGGACATCCTCATTGATCAGGGCCGTGATGACCAGTTCCTGTCAGCCAGCCAGCTGCTGCCTGACAACCTGATCGCCGTCTGCTCCGAGAAGAAAATCCCTGTCGTCTTCAGACTGCAGCCGGTCAGTTCCTGTACTCTGTCAAAATTAAAGCAGCCATAGCTCTCACAGTAGCTGCCAAAATAAAAGCTCTGGTGTTCCTCATCAGTTGAGTGAAATGTTTCCTCCATCCTGACTGCATCATGTTAACTGCTCTGTGATCTGTTGATATGTGGAATGAATAGTTTTTTTAATATGAATAAAATATGAATAATCTGTCTGTGTGTGTGTGTGTGTGTGTGTGTGTGTGTGTGTGTGTGTGTGTGTGTGTGTGTGTGTGTGTGTGCGTGTGCGTGTGCGTGTGCGTGCGTGCGTGTCAAACTGCAGCTGTGGGAAGTGTCAGGTTTTTACTGTATTTTGTGTGTAAATGGTCTCTGAGCTGGACACACAGTGCCACCATGTGGTCACACACAGGATCTGATCAGCTGTTTGTCTGCTTTGGTTTAATGTCTGTTTATGAACTGAAGAGCTCAGATTAACATCCAGCTGCAGGTTATGCAGTGACAGAGGTTTGAATCCAGATAGTTTAAAAGACAGCTTGACAGTTTTCAGATATCTTTCTCATATACACATTTATATATATATATATATATATATATATATATATATATATATGATATAGAGAGAGATTCTTTAGCTCTCTGAATGAGTTAACTCATAATGAGTATCTTCCAGTTACTGTTTCTCTCGTAGTGTTTTCTAGTCAGAAAGGTTAGCACACAAAGAAGCTAGCTAAATGTTTAAAGCATCATGTTAAGTTAAGGATGATTTTTTTTTTTTTAACATAGAATGTGAACTGGAGAACTGTGAGATTTGAGATTTTGTCCCTCATCACTTGTTCTTGATCTGTGTGGACATATCAGTATATCAGGCATCAGTATTGTAGAAATGAAAACTGAAGTGTATTTGGATGAAGATGGAAAAATATCTTCATGGTAACTTATTAGTTTGCCCATAAATAAATGTATACATGACTGTAGACTGTATAGTAGCTGTAGGTTTAACTATTCAACTTGTGCAGCTGTGCCTGATACATTTCTGTCATGGACACTAGAGAAAACAGATGTGGACAGAAACATGTTGTAAATATGAATCCATCCTGCATCCTGTTATTGAGCAAACATCCTGAATCACTGCAGATGTTTCATATTCAGAGAGTTCTGTTGTTTTGTCTGACCAACAGTCACATTAAACACACACTCAGCAAATCCTCAGTAAGAGAAACTGGAAAATGTTCATCAGTTATTCATTTAGTTGATTCATGTTCAGTCTTCATTAGTAGAGGATCAGTGTGTTGAGTGTTTGCTGTTGTTCTCTGATCTTGTTGTTGTTTGGTGCTTGCAGGGTTACGACCACAGCTACTTCTTCATCTACTCCTTCATGAACGACCACATCAAGCATCATGCCAAGTACCTCAATGCCTGAACCCCCCCCCCCACAGAGCACGCTCCTGTCCTGTTCACTGTCACCTCACATCTGTTCCTTCAGTCTAAACAGCACTTAGTGTTTGAAGTATCTGTATGATGGTTCAGTGGACAGTGTTCAGATGATCATCATGTGGATTTTGATAAGTTGTCAGTGATCAGTGTCAGCTGTAATGTTCACAATAAAAGCATTCATTATTCATGTTGCTGTTTGTTTTCATTGCTGCTGTGTTAATCATTCTCTGACTTTTGGAAATGAGCTCATTAGCTATGTTACAGAGAGATGGATGATGAGAAAACTTCAGATTTCATTATCTAGCTTGACTTAAGATGAAGCTAGATAGAAATGGTCTGACTGTCCTACAGTAACAATCCACCAACCAGCAGCTCTAAACATTAACATCACATTTGATTTGTTTAATTTGTATAAAAATCTGATGTTTTAAATGAGTTGTGTGCATTGAACAGTGACACATGATGAATTGGCTCCAGTGCGACGTTCTGTGGACTCAGGATGGCTTATGGCATCGGCGCTTGTATATCTTGAAGGGTGTACTGCAGGAGTTTGTGATTTGGAGCTGTTTCCATGAGCTATTTGGCCCTAACCACAGAACCCTGGGGAGGCACAGGGCTCTGCGGAGGCATGAGGCTCAGTGGTGAGCACTGTTGCCTCACAGCAAACAGGTCTTGGGTTAGATAGCTGGCTAGGACAAGGCCTTTCTGTGTGGAGTTTGCATGATTTCCTCTGGGTACTCCAGGTTCCTCTCTTTGTCAAAAAATGTGTATGTTAGGTTAATTCTCCTGTCAGTGACCTTGACCAAGGCACTAACATAGAACTGGAGTTGCACAATGGCTGCCCCCTGCTCCTAATACATAGGATGGGTTAAATACAGAGACTGAATTTCAGTGTAAAACTATATTTTTGACAAGTAAGGTACCTTTTACAAAATAACCACAGTAAAGCTATGTCTACATGTTATGTTAGAAGTTAAGTCTGTTCTCTGTGTGCATTGGGCTCTACCAGATTTGTGCTAATTCACAATTATTTTTGTGATGTTAATGAAAGGAATCTCAAAGGGCAGCTGAAGCAGGGAGACTTTTTTTCTGCTATTTATGAATGCTGTGATTCTGCTGGCTTCTTCAGAACTTTCCTGCCACTTGAGGTAGTAATCTAAAACCATCCTATAGCATGCATTATACGGTAGCAGTCAAAAGTTTGGACACACTTTGGATACACTTTCTCATTCCAGAGAATGATAAGATGTCTCCAAGCTTTTGATTAGTACTACAAAACACACACTGGGTTGGTTTTACATTCGTGCCTCAAGTGGCAGAAATGAAAGTTAGAGACCTGTCTGAGGCCGGCCATGGATTGCTTCCTTTATGTTAAGTTGAGAATAAAGTACATTCATAGAGAAAAAATAAATCGTGTACTCGTCACGGCAGTAGCCCCGTGGCACTCAAAATTTCCCTGGAATTTTCTAGTTAATTATTATGATTTATTGATTTATTAATTGGCTAATCAAACAACCAATTAAGTAAAAATATTTTTCTTCTTACGAAGGTGGTGCCCCTGATTACGATAGCTAATTTTAATATCTTTTAATATCCATAATTCGTTACACTGTCAACAGAACTCACGTGCACAATACAGACAGAAACATAGTCATAGTCCTGCTTCATCAGGTGGCAGTCAATGATATACAGGTGCATCTCAATAAATTAGAATATTGTGGAAAAGTTAATTAATTTCAGTAATTCGGTTTAAAAAGTGAAACTCATATAGATTCATCACACACAAAGTGAAATATTTCAAGCCTTTATTTGTTTTAATCTTGATGATTATAGCTTATAGCTAATGAAAACCCAAAATTCAGTGTCTTAGAAAATTAGAATATTGTGAAAAAGTTCAATAATGTAGAATCAAAGTGTCACATTCTAATCAGCTTATTAGCTCAAAACACCTGCAAAGGTTTCCTGAGCCTTTAGATGATCTCTCAGTCTGGTTCAGTGGGCTTCACAATCATAGGGAAGACTGCTGACTTGACAGTTGTCCAGAAGACAGTCATTGAGACCCTCCACAAGGAGGGTAAGCCTCAAAAAGTCATTGCTAAGGACGCTGGTGGTTCACAGAGTGATGTATCCAAGAATATTCATAGAAAGTTGAGTGGAAGGAAAAAGTGTGGTAGGAAAAGGTGCACAAACAACGGGGATAACCGCAGTCTTGAGAGGATTGTCAAGCAAAGGCCATTCAAAAGTTGGCGGAGCTTCATAAGGAGTGGACTGAGACTGGACTCAGTATACTAAGAGCCACCACATAGATGTATCCAAGACATGGACTACAACTGTCACACTGTCGTGTCAAGCCACTCCTGAACCAGAGACAACGTTAAAAGCGTCTTACCTGGGCTGAGGATAAAAAGACGTAGAGATGAAAGTACATTTTGCATTTCATTTGGAAATCAAGATCCCAGAGTCTGGAGGAAGAGAGGAGAGGCACAGAATCCAAGTTGCTTTAAGTCCAGTGTGAAGTTTCCACAGTCAGTGATGGTTTAGGGTGCCATGTCATCTGCTGGTGTTGGTCCACTGTGTCTTCTGAGGTCCAAGGTCAACGCAGCCGTCTACCAGAAGGTTTTAGAGCACTTCATGCTTCCTTCTGGTGACAAGTTTTATGGGGATGCTGATTTTATTTTTCCAGCCAGATTTGGCACCTGCCCACACTGCCAAAAGTACCAATACTGGTTTAATGAACATGGAATTACTATGCTTGATTGGCCAGCAAACTTGCCTGACCTGAACCCCATAAAAAGTCTATGGGGTATTGTCAAGAGGAAGATGAGAGACACAAGACACAACAATGCAGATGAGCTGAAGGCCACTATCGGAGCAACTTGGGCTGTCATAACACCTCAGCAGTGCCACAGACTGATAGCCTCCATGCCATGCCACATTGATGCAGTTGTTAATGTGAAAAGAGCCCCAACCAAGTACTGAGTGCATATACATGAACATACTTTTCAGAAGGGTGACATTTCTGTGTTAAAAATCCTTTTTTTATTGGTCTTATGTAATATTCACATTTTTTGAGATACTGAATTTGGGGGGGGGGTTCAAAGAAGAAGAGAGCCAGGGCAGAACTATTTGGAGAGGTTTTCAAAACACAGGAACAAGTCAGGCCCCTTTCCCAGATGGTTGAGGATGAAGTCACTTCATACAGATCAGCAGACGCCATTGATGTAGATGCTGATCCTTTCATGTGGTGGAAGACAAATGAGAGCAAGTCTCCCCACGTTGCAAAAGTTGCACAACGTCATCTCTGTGTCCCAGGAACTTCAGTTGCAAGTGAGAGAAGTTTCTCATTGTCAGTGCAAACCGCTCTCGCCTTGCTGCAGACAATGTTGACAGACTTTTCTTCTTTTTTTTCAGGCACAGACACCTTTATTTGACAGTTTACAGACAGGAATTAAGGGGGGTGAAAGGGGGTGTGTGACATGCAGCAAAGGTCCTCCAGCCCGGATTCGAACCAGGGTCCGTTGCGTACATGGCATGCGCTCTCAACCACCTGCGTGCCTGACAGGCTTATCTTCTTACAGAAAAATTTCACAATAGAAGATGAATAAATAGCTGATGCCCATACTGGCTTATTGATATTGGACTTTACATTCTGAATATAGCCTATACTGAAGTATTCATATGTTCATTTAAAATAGGCAAAGCTTTTGTTTCCCCCAGACTGTATATGGCAACAATTTGTAAATGATAAAAGTTCACTTTTTCTTTTGAAATTGTTTACCTCTCTTTTTATACTACTGTATAGTGTATACAAGTAGTCAAAGGCTAAGAGGCACTTTACCATTTGAAAGTTTAGTAACTGTTTAGTTGTTTAAGTTGATATATGTGAACAACACCATTGGATAACATGGGTGCCGAAACAAGAATAGCTCCGCTCCTCGGCACTTTGCAGCTAATCGCAGCGCTTCCGCAGATTTTTGAATCCATTGATGCCAGGTCACAGTCTCTTCTGCCTGTGGTATTGGAATTTCAACCTCATTGTAACAGCATTTGGGACAGACTCGATACATGCATGTCTTGTTGTCTGGGCTGCATACCATAAAAGAACAGTTGAAGCATACTGGTAGTTTTCAGGACTTTTCTGGTGCAGTTTTTCAGTCAAGAGTTTGACATTCTAGTGTTCTAAGCATATGCACATCTATTCCTGTTTGTTATTTTTGGGTGTGTTACAAAAAATGGACAATACTGAACAAACTATGACAACTTGTGAGGCTTTTGCACTCCACAATTATGCTGCAGGTGGAGTTCAGAACGGTTTAATCAATACATGTTTCTGTTGTTTGTATATTGTGACTGTTCTGTTCTTCCTCAATGGCAGTAAGCGACTGTTCTCATCTCAACAGAGGAAGTCTACAACTCTTTATTTTCTCTGGATGGCCATTGGAAACCTTGATCTGTGTCCTTCAGTAGATTTTACCTTTTGCTTTCTCAGACCTTCTTTTCTTGTGTTTTCATAACTTTCTTAGCTGAAACAACAGAAACTATCAAAGCATTTGACTAATTGTCTTGTTGTAATCCACGAACTCTGGATTCTGGTGAGAGATTGCGCTCTTGCAAGGCCGTAGCCAGGATTTTTCAAATACAGAGGTCAAAAACAAGACCACACCTTCTATACAAAGTAAATGTAATCCATGATGTATTTGTAACGCTTTCTTGCTGTGTATTTCTCAATCAACTGGACTACTCAGTTCTTTCTTATCACTTCCAATTTTGCAACTTAAATCAAGTCCTTTTTCAGTATTCTACAACTTCCATGGTTGTATATTCAAAAAATTATAACTGCAATATATTATTTTCTTTGTTTGTTCTTAAAATGTGGAATTGAGCACGGCCTGCTGGGAAAGGGAGAAAAGGGCTCATCCAATGAATGAACAGTTTGCAAAATCGGGTCAAGTCCAATTCACAAATGTAGACAACATATTTCTGGTGATTTTCAAGTCGCAGTTCACATCCACTGCTGCGAATATTTTTTCTGGAAGTGAAGACTATATAACTGTGACTTAAAACTCTCCAGTAATATGCTGTGTATATTTGTGAATTTGTGACGAATCTGCTGATGGAAGCTCAACACAGCTGGAGCTGTTCGGTAAGTAAACCAGTTAAATTGGAAACCAGTTGGGACATAACACCAGTGGATTTCAAGGCCTACTTTCGTTTTGACATGGCAGTGGTATCTGCTAGTACATATCATGTGACGGTCCATTGATGCTATTTTGACTTCTCAATGAAACAAGAAAAAAATACAGAGGACATGTGCTCTTGAATATAAAGAGGGACTCCAGTTTGAATCGGATGTCGGAGGAGCGATGGCAATTCAGTGCGTCTGTCTGTCGGAGTGTGTGTGTGTTGGGAGGATGTATCTGATCAGTTCAACTTGAGGCGATGAATACCATACCTCAGTCTGGTACATGATGTCACAGATGAAGTCCTCCAGTGTGATCAGGCTCTGCAGGCTGGTATTCATATGGCACATCTGGAATGGAATTGGAAACCTAACACACAAACACAACATGTCAGCACACACATAACATCACTAATTGCAGCTGTTTTTATCTCACTAGTTAGTTTCAGTGTGATTTGATGGATTGATTTTCTCTCATAGGTCCATTTGTTACTTTAGAGATGTGTTAAATATGTGTTTTTTGACAGAAAGCTTGACTTGACTTGTCAGACTTCTATTTGAAGTTTGTTTATTGTTCATAATTGTACTAGTTTATACATATCTCACATGGATTAAAGGACTAGTTGAGTGAGTGAGTAAAAAAAAATAAGTAGGTAGAAAAATATAGAAATGTCAGGTTTGCTGCCAACAGCAACTGGAAGAACAGAAAATATAATTTAAAGAAACTAAAATATCCTTTAAACAACAAAAACTAAACAATTGGCAACATTCATTCTGAATTTTTATGTCTTTTTACAAACAGTTACATTTATTAAAATGTTTGAAGGGCGATATGGAGAAGCAAGAAAGAATGATGAATGGTGTCCTGTGCTTTTACCTGCAGTACTCAGATTTAACCACTAGATGGAAACAAAACACCATTAAACTGTCAGTCACCTTAACTGAGACAACCTGCTGCTGCTGGAAATCTGTTCCAAATACAGCCGATACAAAGACACTGACCAAAATATAATACATTGATCTTTAAATACAGTGATTAATACTGAGAAACAATGAAATGTGACTTATTCATTTTATTTGATGCTGTTAAGTAAGTAAGTGTTAAGTGTAAAATCACAGTGTCTCAGTAGACTTTATAAAAAAAGGTGATTGCAGACAGAGAAGATAGTAAGAATATAAAACAACCAGGAAAGGGAAGCTATCATAAAATTCAGTTTTAGTAGGGTGATTTTCAGTAGGTTTTCAAGCTTGGTTTTAAAATGTTTGCTTTCCTTATCAGGTGAAATGAGGGGAATAGTAAGAAAATACTCTCCGATCAATAGATTGCTTATTAATCTTTGAAATAATGAGATGCACATGCAGCTTTGTAAGGTTTGTGTTGTCAAACAGGAAGGTGTTAATGAAGAGCTTTGTAGGTAATAAATAGTGGCAGAGTATATGCAGTCTGACCTGGATGAAACAGGAAGCCAGTACAGTTTAATGCTACAGAGTGGAGGACATGAGAAGCATATTACAGTTTATCCTGTCTAGACGAAAGAATGAATGCATGTATCAAATGCAACATGACATCACGACGTTGGCCAATCACAAACAAGAAACTGCACATTCTTAGTGAATTACTTTGTCATGTGAACTTTAATGAGTATTGTATGGTTTATAATGCAATGAAAGATCAAATAGTTGCTAAAGTCCTGTTGTGGTGTCTGATAAGCCATTAAACACTTCAATCTGTGCTCAAACTACTTGGGTTGTATTTCTTTGACTCATTGGTACCTTTAACAACAGGTCCTCATGACCTGAATCCCTTTAAACTGTTAAGTAATAAATAAGTCTGAAGGCCATTCCTAAATAAGGACTCAGAAACTGGGACAGTGATAGGTTGCCATTCATTTTGAATGGGCCCTGGCTTGTAGAGGCTCAAACAGCCCACAGCTACACTACAGTGGAACATAGAGAAAGGCTCAACTTTATGTAAAAGTCTTCTGACACAGTTACACTTGCTTTGATTCCTGCAGAACCTGAAGTAAGCACAGAGTGGTTTACTACTCCATTCCACTATGTGAAAAAGGTTCTGACTTTGATTGTCATGGTCTCCAACATCAGTTCTTTTACCTACGTTGTGTCTTTAAGAAGCAACCAGGATCTTAAAAAGAAGGAACAACTTGCTGACATGGTTGGTTCATTAGTATGGTGATGATGTTAGAAAACAGCTGTCCAGTTGGAGCAGAGTATATATTATGTTTGTGTATACAGGTGCAATCTGCTTAGATATGGAAACGTTGTGGTCCTAAATCAGAGCCTTGGGGTACTCCACCGCAGAAGATACAGCAATCAGAGGAATCATGAATAACAGTGTGTGTCCTATCAAGTAAGTATAACTGACTTGAGGTGAGTTGCACTGAAGATGATGGAACGAATTTTGTGATCAGTGGTTTAAAACATGATTCTTAAAGCAAACAAAACTACAACTGAGTAGAAGTTGAGGTTTGAGGTGAGCAGCTGGTCATTGATGATTATAGGAGCCCTTTCAGTAGAGTGAAATTAGACTGAAAAAGCTCTACAGACCATATGTTTACAATTTTGTTCAAATTATTTCAGTTTTAAACACAGGTAATTGAATAATTTCACTGTGAGTCCAAATGATGTAAAAGTTGACTGAAAGAAAGACAACTGAAAGAAAATGTCTCTGCAGTCTGAGTCTGACACTATTGTATGTGTGCCTGTGTCTGTGGTTGATTCCCCTATATGAATAAGGTAATTTGACCTTCTCCACACACACACACACACACACACACACACACACACACACACACACACACACACACACACACACACACACACACACACACACACACACACAGACTGCAGTATAGAATAGTCATTGTTATTCAACAGCCTGCCACTATGATGTTTGTTCACTTGGCTTTAAATTACAAAAGAAATGGATTATAGTCACATTGCTGCTGTTTATTCTCACACGTTTTTCTCTTAAAGTCTTTTTCTGCCTTTAGTATGAGATCATGAGGATGCTAAAGCACTGTAATTGGAAATGTAAGGCTCATTCAAGCTGGCTTAAGTCTATTAATTAAAAAATAATATTGTATTAAACCCTGCTCTGATCATGTCTGGCTTGTCCATCATTTCATCTATTTGTGTCTACATGTGTGTTTGCTACTTCAATTCTACACTTAAACCAGAGAGAATGATGTGCACTAACATTATATTATTGGGTTTTTTTGTTGTTGTTTTTTACATGCAATTATATAATTGCAATACAATTTATATCAACAATTCATTAACACCAATGGAGCTAACCTCATAATAACCAATTAAATCTGACGTGATCAACTAATAAAACTCTTTAGTTATATATTCCTTTCTCCTGAAGTGAGCAACAAAGAGTGCAGAGAGATTGATTCTGTGTTAACCATTAGCTGTCAGAAGACCCACACTGGTGGACAGACACACAGGTCCTCTAAAGTTGCCAGGTAACCTCCTAGCGACCACTTTATCAGTGCCGTAGCAACCTCTTCACTGGAGAACAGTCTGGTCCAAAGTCCACTGCTTCTTTCCTGCTGGTTAGAGCTGATGCAGACAGTCTGACTCAGAGTGGACCGCTATGATGAACCACACCCATGACCTATAAGCCCCACCGGGCTGGTTTCCTCCAGCTCTTCTTCATTATCTGGTGCAGTGGATGTAGTTAACAGGCTACATGAAAAAAACAAGACTAAAAAGGAGATGTGATATCATTTAGGAAGAACTGCACATTTACACACATGGAAAAAAGCCAAGATCAAACCCTGCCTCCTCTCTCACCTCCACACAGCTGACCAATCGCTGTATAATTGCGACTCTCAGCCAAATCATCTCCTCTCTGTGGGCCCTTCCTTGCCTCAATGGGCCCGGCTGCAGCCCCTGTGAGTCTGGCACTGAAACTCGATTTTGACCCAAAAAAGATATCATCATGTTCATCTTCTTCAAAAAACAGAATCAGTAACTGTATCCTAATGATAAAACTTTACACATGCTGCAGTTTATAGTCCACTCAAACATAAGAAACACACCTTGGTCGTGATGATGTTTGTGTGTGCACGTGTGTGCATGAGGTGACAGATGGACAACTTTCCTCAAAGAGGGAGAGAGAGAGAGGGAGAGAGAGTCTTTGGCTGATACTAATGGAAGATTTGTCACGTGATCCCCGGGGCCGTTTTAATGACGTACGCACCATATGGCTCGTGCCGGGAGGGCGGGGTCTTGATATGCTAATGAACCCCCCCCAGCATCCTCCATCACCTCCACCCTGTGCGTGTCCTGAGTATAAAAGCTGCATCTTTCCATACACACACCTCAGACAGCTCAGAGCAGATCACACGCACAGTCACGCACAGTCACGCACACAGAGCGCGCGGGATGACTGCAATCTAACGGACAGCGGCTCATCACAACAGGTAGGTTTTTAATTAATAAGTTGCATCTGTTTGATGAATTCCTTCTCAGATGTTTCATATTTAATAACACCCTCAGGCTGAGCATTAAAAGCTTCTTTTACCAAGTTAATCATCTATTCATGTTCATTTATCTGAGAGTCATTAACAGTGATTTATTATCTGAATAATGTGTTTCATCTTTATAAATGTCAATCAGCTGCGTCTCAAATAAAACACGAAGAAAAAATAGGCAATCCGATTAAAGACTTTATTCCGATTTTATTTTTTAAAGTTTAAATTTTTTTTATATTTCATTCATTTTTTGTTCCTTCGTCTTCGTCCCGTTCCCTTTTCTTAATCACTTTTTATGTTTTATTTATTATGTTTGTTTTGTTTATTTGTCTTCCTCCCCTGTGTCCGCTCCCCTCCACCTGTCTCACCTCCACCTGTCTGTCGTCTTTTAAATCCACGGAATCAGACAGCGGAAAAAGGGAAAGACTCACTCATCCTATTAATAGTGCATTAATAGTCTTATTGTAAAAGCTTCTATATCTCAGAGCTTTAAACAGGCCTAAACGCTGATGTTAGATGGTTCATTCTGAAATCTTTTACTTTCCTCTGCTGGTATAGAAAACATTGTTAGAAATCATTCGTAAAACTTTTATACAAATAGAAGTGATTTTCTTGTATTTTTAGCTGACTGATTTGTCTTCTTTCAAACAGATAAAAACTTTCAACTTCAATAAAAAAAAAAAGATGCAAATTTGAAGATTTGATTCGGTTTCTCCTCTCTGAAGCAGTTTGGCTCAAATGATTCTATATTTCCGACAGTGTCGTGATTTTACAATAAATAGGTAAACATCAAAACCGAGTTCAAATATAATATAAAACAAGATTTCATTGAAAGCACCGTGAAGAATTGTGATTTGATGAAACCTGACGGGACAGAACTTAATAATGAACGGAAATGTATTATTCCCTTTACCTCAACACACACACACACACACACACACACACACACACACACACACACACACACACACACATATTGAATCTATCTTGAAAGGATCTGATTAATATTGTGTACACTGTGAATCCGATAATACAATTTCACACATATTAAGATGATGTTTTTAGATTACGATGATCAATCACAGCTCCATTAAAATGTCATTTTTCACTCAGAGAGCTTGATTGGCTCTTTCTTCTACATATATATATATATATATATATATATATATATATTTAAATTGTATTTATTCTCTATTTAGTGTAAAGAAGATAAATATGAGTCCGTTACACGCAGGTCTGCTCTCACGGGAATAAATATTTTTTTTATGAACACATAAATGTTTGGACTACATTTTTAATCATGATATATTAAACTCGAAAAAGCAAGCGAAGAAATCTAAATCTAAAAAATGATTTTAGAGCATAAGTACGGTATTTTTTCTTTTAATTGGCAAAGCTTTATTATGTTTTAAACTTTTAATTTAAATGACAACAATTTAAAATCATGCCACAGCTGTCACTTCTTGTAAGAAATATAAAACATAAAAAATAACATGAAACATGACACAAACCTTTAATAAGAGCCGTAAGAAAATATGTTGCACATTATAATCAGGAATGTGGACAGAGAATAAACACCATAATGAGCTCTATGCTTTTCTTCTGAAGACATTTCTTGTGGTTTTGTTTCGGACAGAGAATCAGCATCATGACCAGGTCTGTGCGGGACGAGCCGGTGTCAGTGAAGTCGGAGGATCATCAGGATCTGCTGCTCAGCCCAACGGAGGGAGAATTAGAGAGAGGAGGAGGAGAAGAGGAGGAGGAGGACGAGGATCATTTCCACCATCTGGACGAGGAAGAGGAGGAAGAAGAAGAAGAAGAGGAAGAGGAGGATGATGGGGAGAATAAACCGAAGAGGAGAGGACCGAAGAAGAAGAAGATGACGAAGGCTCGCATGCAGAGGTGAGAGATTTCGTAAAAAAAAAAAAAGAAAGAAAGAAAGAAAAAAAAAGAAAGCAACAATATTAAAATTTGGCCTGAAGGTGGCACTAGAGGGAAGATCAGGCGGATGAGTACAATTATTATTAGGATTTATCATCTGGAGAGCAAGAATATATTCACTCATTTCATGTTTCCTTCTGTCTTTATAATGCCTCCGATGTGACGTCACACACACACAAACTGGTTTTGCTGCATTTAAGGTGTATTTACATTACAGCAGGAATAAAGGGTGTTATGCCGCTCTGTGCAGGCCCGCCGCTCCCCATACGCAGAGTACGCAGAGCGCGTAGGGCCTCAAGTACCTGGCGGGGGCCCCCAAAATTAAGGTTGCTAAAAAAATGTCATGATAGTTATTATATTATTACATTAAAGAAATAATATAAATTAGTTATGAACAGGCCCACCGTTGTTTTTCTTAATTGTGTGCCCTATTACTCAAAACACATGAATGAGCTCGTTGGCTGCGTGCTGTGTAAAGGAGGAATGATCTCTGGTCTTCTGATGATTCTTGAACACTTAAACACCTTGTAACCATGGAAACTGGTCCTTAACTTTACAGTTTAGCTTAACTACAGCACATGTGCGTCTTCACCTTCTCCTGTTTACTTCTCACTCTCTGCCACAGCAGCAAAAACACAGAATGTCAAAATAAAAGCGGTATTTTCAAAATAAAAGTTGACAGACACACAAAGACACCTGAAACATGTACAAAATGACAATAATAGTATAAACAGTGATACATTATAACTATCAGCTACATATTATATTGTAATGCTGCTGTTAAGAAAGTTTTTGACATTTTGTTTTATATATTTTGCTTAATATATACATTTTCATAATTATATATATATTATACATATATTATGCTAAGGGCCCCCAAAAGCTTAGCAGCGGCTGGTTGGTGCAGTCATTTATATCGTGATCACTTGGCGGACTGACTTGAAAAAAAAGCTACAAGCTACAATGCTAATGCTGCTATAGCCCTCCATTCCAGAAACAGTGTTTTCATAATAGTTAGTCACATCTGCGTGCTTAAATTTTACAGAGCAAACATCTTTATTGTCTGGTCCCAACAATATGAGTTCAGTTTGTTATTTTACAAATTCTGGAAATACAGAAATAGAAGTGATTCATTCATCTATAGCCTAGCTAGTTAACCCACAATTAACCCACTCATTTTGGGTCATTTAAATTAGGTTACTTAAAATCTTGTAACTGTAATAACTCCCAGTCTGCACATACACTTACTCACAAGTGATTCCTGGATACTGATAATCAATATATATATTTCTATATATATATATATATATATATATATATATATATAACAGATATGATTATTAACAGGGTTAATCTGCTCTGTGTTTCTGCAGATTTAAAGTCCGTCGGATGAAAGCTAACGCCAGAGAGAGGAATCGCATGCACGGGCTGAACGACGCTCTGGAGAGTCTGAGGAAAGTCGTCCCTTGTTACTCCAAAACCCAGAAACTGTCCAAGATCGAGACACTCCGCCTGGCCAAGAACTACATCTGGGCCCTGAGCGAGGTCCTGCGCTCAGGCAAGGCACCAGACCTCATGAGCTTCGTCCAGGCGCTCTGCAAAGGTCAGCATCACCTGAACCGTCATGTGCCACTTGATGAAATGAATATGAAGGGAAAATTGTGTTTTGAGTTTTTGAACAGAGGTCTGGCCAATATGATTATAGAGTCATATTTATATTTTGTTTTAATGTATAAAAACAGACCACCTGCAAGGTCTAAATATAGATCCTAGATATGACACATGCACCAAACATCAGTAACTATCTCTAAAAATCCATCCCAAAATCTATTTTTAATTATATTTGGTTAGATATTTTTACACTCACATGGTGATGTCACAGCTGAGTGTGTTTAGTGGACTGGAGGTTTTTATGAGCTGATCTCAGGCTGCTGCGGCTCATCAAACTGTTTGCAGGTAAACATGTTTAAACTGACAGGTGTTTTCCCTTTGAGGGTTTTTCCCTTCTCTCTTTGTCTGATTGGAGCGTTGAGTCTTTAAAATACTCTACTATACTTTTTTTAAATTGACGTTTCTCTGATGAGCAACTATATTTAATATATCTCTTTACTCTGCCTTGGAATCATTTTTTCTGATTTGGTAGCTCCTTGTATTAACAGATACTGGTACTTATTAACAGATATTTAAGAATATTGACAATAATTAAAATGTATTACTTTTTTAATGAGGTATGGAAACTTACTGATAAAAATGCAGCTGTTCATATTTTAATTGATAATATCTATGACACATCTGGATGGTCATTATCAGGTACCACCACTACTACTACTACTACTACTACTTTTACTACCACTTCTACCACTACTAGTAATAACAACAATAATAATAATGACAGCTTTATTTGCATCGCACCTTTCATACACCACACCAAGAGCTTAATGTAAAAGGAAGCATGTAACAAGCATTAATGAGATGGAAAATAAAACATTACTAACTGGTACTGATATTCAGTAATACGTATGAACAAATTGTATTGTATATATTAATCAGTATTGACTGATGTTGTCTCTCTGTTCTCAGGTCTGTCTCAACCAACCACCAACCTGGTAGCGGGCTGCCTGCAGCTGAACCCTCGGACCTTCCTGCCCGAGCAGACCCCCGACCTGCCCACTCACCTCCCCTCTGCTGGCGCCGCAGTCTATCCCGGACACTTCTCCTACCAGAGTCCTGGGCTGACAGCGGGTCTGCCCAGCCCACCCTACGGTACCATGGACCCCTCCCACATCTTCCACCAGGTCAAAGGTCAGCCCTATGGCCCTCTGGAGCCCTTCTTTGACGGCGTCCTGGTTTCGGACGGCCCGGCGTTCGACCCTCCCCTCAGCCCGCCTCTCAGCATCAACGGGAACTTCTCCTCGTCCTTCAAACACGATGCCGTCGCAGCCTCCGATTACGACAAGAGCTTCTCCTTCAGCGTGCACTATGGAGGGGGAGGGGCGGGGGCAGGGGGACACGTTGCCATCTATGGCGGTGGCGGGGGGTCCAACCCCCGGTGCGGGGAACTGCAGGTGGACGGGCTGATGGGCTTTGATGGACACTCACACCATGAGCGGATGATGAACGCCCAGCTGAATGCCATCTTCCATGACTCCTGAGAAGTGGAAGACGAAGGACTCAGAGACTGATGGAGACAGAGACGGACAGAAAGACCATTATATGGAGAGACAGACGCTTCTGTGTATTTCTATTGTTTCATAGCTGTTTTTCTTTCTTTCCTTCTCGTCTTGTCTTGCTGTCTGTCTGCATCAGGCTCTACCACTTTGGTCATGAGGACTGTGATGTTGACGATGATGTCACATTGATGATGTAACCTTCTTTGTAGCGCTTCATCTTGCAGGAGACGCTCTCTGAATGTCTCTTTATTATCTGTATTATCACTTAAAAATTAATCATCAATCAATAAGCAATAATCTGGAGGAAACTATGCAATTTTGTTAAAACCTGAGCGAGGCTCAGCTAATAATTCCAAATGTTGAAAGAATAAAGATTTCTCTATTTTTGGGTCAGTGTGTTGGGCCGGCATGGGGCCGGCGTTGGTCCGAAATGTTCATGTTATTCATGCTGTTTTTACTTTTTGCTTTTTATAACATTCCTGTAGTGTTTTGTTAACATTTCATGTGACTCTTGTTCATATTTTATAAGATAGATGTTTATAAATGCCTTTTATTAAAAGGATTTCAATGTGATTCACCTGAGTCAGTTCATCTACTGCTGCAACAAGACAACATGACACCTCCATCTAGTCCAGTTAATCCTGATCACTGAGACCGTGTCCAGACTTCAGTCACATTAAACTTTATTCATACTATTTAAAAACACATTCAAACACAAAAAAAAATCTAATCAAAAACAGTCAGGTGACACAAACTGTAACTCTGTTCAAATTAGTGGAACCTGAGTAACCACCTCAATGATCAAACATCTGGCCGTTGGACGTCTGGATGGATTTTTGGTTAAGAGATAACATGACTGATCAATAAGTTCATCAAAAGGAAATGAATCTGAGCTCATTCTGGTAATCAATAAATATTTTGAACAAGCCTTTCAAATAGTTATTCATATTCAGTCTTCAGTGAAATTGTGAATATTTTTGGTTGGTCAAACTAAACAAGGATTCTGAAGAGTTCTAGGAAATTGTGGTGGATCATTTTCTTTTCTTTTGTTGGCCAAACTTCTCACTTTTCAATCAAAGTAGAATTTTGTAAAATAATCTTTCCTTTCTTGAATTATTTTTATTTTTTGGACCGAACAGATCAGGTCTCCAAGTTTACCTCCAGTGCCAGCACCTACACCATGACTGGCTGATTGAACCGTACAATGTTATCATAGAAGTCATATATTTTGGCTGTGAAGAACAGTTGAGTACAACATGTAGTAGTGTGAGTAAAGTACAAGATTCATAAAACGGTCCAGTGTCAGACAATCTACCAACCAGCTCATAAAGTCTTTCCTAAGAGGTTGATGTTTTGGAGATAAGAGGTTTCCATGTGATGTGACAACAGTGTTATTTAAAACATGAACTAAACACATCAGCAGAAAAACACACATAATATCTCCTTACAGAGAAAACCCTGTTAACATGTTAACAGCATTATCACACTGGCTGAAGGACAAACCCCAGATAACTGTATGTGTGTGTGTGTGTGTGTGTGTGTGTGTGTGTGCGTGTGTGTGTGTGTGTGTGTGTGTGTGTGTGTGTGTGTGTGAAGGGCACAGATGTTCATTCTGCAGGCGAGATTTTAATTTATGAAAATGATCTCGTTTATGCATGAGAGCCCCCCTCCATGCACACTGCTGTCCTGCTGTGCGTGTGTGCGTGCGTGTTTGTGTGTGTGTGTGTTTGCACGTGTGTGTACGTGTGTTTCAGTCACCAGGAACAATATGATGACCATATCCCACCATTTAGTCTGTTAAAGAGAAATTCTGGTATTTTTCAACCTGGACCCTTGTTTCTCATCATTGTGGAAAATCCCACAAATGGGGACAAAAAATGTTCCAGCAATGAGTGAGGTCACTTTAGCCGGCAGCCATGAAATGGACTGTAATGTAATCTTTGGGAACAATTGAACAATTGCGCCCACTGAAAGAGTAGGGAACTACATCTGGGATGGCTTGTATGTATTGAAGCTTTCACTTTCACTTCAGACTGCAAGGAAACAAAAAAAAAGTGTGATGATGAGTTATCCCATTGACACTTTCACTGACAAAATGTATTCATTTGTACACAGAGAAGAGCTAAAACAAGAGTCAGCCAAAGTTAGCCATAATGCTGCTACATAAGAATAATAACTTTATTTGTATAGCAGCTTTCATACAATAAGTGCAGCCCCGAGTGAAATAACAACACCAAGTGCTTCACAAAAGGAACATAAAAGTAACGTAAAGCATCATTAAAAAAAACTAAAACAAAAAAGAGGAAAGAAGACGATATATATATATCATATATATCATCTTATATACGAATATAAGATGGAAAATAAGAATAGCAATCATTTTAAAGGACATATATTACATATGTAGTGGTGTGATGTTGTTGCGCCATATTATGAAGGTAGTGAAGCGCAAACTTTTATTTTGAAGGATAGCGGTTTTGCTGTCATGTTTTTTTTATTTATTCCTTTGAGTGTTGTTAATATAGGAAATGTTGTTAATATGAAATTGTGTAATTGTGAAAGTTAATGTGTTGACATATGTTAGGGGAAATGTCTTACTAGATACCTATGTATTACGGGAAGTATAGTGAGTGAGTGAGTATTTTATTTTGTAAACTGCACTTACTGCGTTGCAGTGGGTGTTACTTCCTCTTTGCGCTGTGATTTTCCACAGAAAGGTATGCATTTCTGCTGCTCTACATAATTTCATTGTTTTTGTTGTAAAAGTGAACGTAAGTTACTTAAAAATATTTGTAAAGCTGGTGTATTCACAGTGTTAATTTGTAGGACTGTTGTGTTATATCTTTTTCATGCTTAAACTTACTAATTAGAGGAGAAGTCGTCGTGGCTTGTGTTAGCTTCAGAGCTGCTACGTAGCGTGTCACGCTAGAGTGTACTGTTGAGACTGGTTGTAAACAGAGGACATGTAGTGACTCTCGTCATGGTGTTACAGAGCACAGAGCATGTATGAGAGAACCTGTGAACACCTGTGAATGTTTCTTCTCCATAATGCAGGTATGTGAGTTTATGCAAGTTATTTTCTTTCATTTTTTGATAGAAATTCTTTTAAGTTGATTTAATTTGCATTTTATTTATTTTTGTTTATGCTATTTTGTTTAAAATGCCTCTTTGCGCTGTGATTTTCCACAGAAAGAGCACAGAGCATGTATGAGAGAACCTGTGAACACCTGTGAATGTTTCTTCTCCATAATGCAGGGAAATAAAGCATGTTGAGACCATTCAAGAGTGTGTCTCTCTACCTACCTGATAACACAACGCAGAATTAGACCCACTACAAACTGGTGCCGTGACCTGTCGACTGGTCAGCTGGAGTTGACCACCCTGGTTGCTGCAGTACGAGCCATATCGGGATCCAGTGACCCATCGATTGACGAGTGGGAACCGTACGCCACAGTTGCTGAAGTGCTGGCCACTAAAGGGGTACCCTGGTGTTGTCAACTGGCAAGTGGGAGTGATCCACTGCTGTATACTGACCCCTGGTCCGGAGTGCAGGAAACATCCCTTGGCCGTCACGAAACTACGGCGTTCTCATACTGGGTCCAGTTGGTTCAAAAGACTTTATCCTTTTCAGTGATTTAAAGAGACTAACTATCCATTCAGTTTGCATTGTGGACATATGGGTGTTCCTACAAAAGAGTTGCTCTAGGACAATTTTTTTTTCTTCTGACCCGTACTATTATTTTCACTGTGGTTTTGGGGGCATGGTGATGATATGGAGACATTTAACGTACACAGAGTGGGGGATGCGGGTGATACAAATCTGAGTGTGGGAAGGGGTAGAGGCGTTTTGATGTATACTCCTCTGTCAAAGTCTACGCCGAACAGTCAATCTGTGTCACAACCAGGTCATTCTGCGGTGGAGGGAGACAGACATGTGAGGTTAAGTGATGATGTGGTCAGGCCCCTACCATTCACTCCAGGAGTATCACCTGTGCGTCCCTCTCTCCAGAACATGATCGATTCTGGTATAGGATCATCTCCCAACCAACTTGCTGATTTGGTCAAGTCAATTGGAGCTGAGATTGGAGAATCTATCAAAGCTATTTTACAGCAAAAGGGTTCTCCTGACCAAACAACGTCTGTTGTCTCTGACCGACCTCAGCATGTCTCTCATCCTGATCTGTGTGCCACCACCGTTATTGATGCTTCTAAGTTAAACTTGGTACTGCGTTCTGAAGTCAATGTTCCACCTTATTTTAGAGGGGATAACTCAGATAAGTACTCTATCTCTGAGTGGGAGGAGTTAATGCGGAGTTATTCTCTAAAACAGGGTTACAGGGGGACTGAATGCATTGAAGAGGTCATGAACAGACTTTTGGGCAAGGCTAGGGATGTCACCAAAGTATGGTTACGCAGCAACCCTAACGTCAAGGATGTCAATGTTGTCTACAGTGTACTCAGGCGCCATTTTGGTGACGTTGTACACTCCGACCTACCTTTGGCTGATTTTTATGCAGTACAGCCTCTCACTGGGGAAAGCGCTTTAGATTACTGGATAAGGCTCAACAAAACAGCAGAAATGACGGAACAGTGCTTAGTCAGTAAAGGTGAGCCTGCTACTGATTTGAGTCGTCATGCAGTCATTATGTTTGTTCGCAACTGTCCAGATAAAGAACTAGCTCTGATCTTTAAAACAAAGCCACCACGTGATTGGTCCGCCCAGGAAGTTCAGGAACATATTGATAATCACACGAATGTGCAGATGTTTTGTGGGAGTCAAATTTCAGTGCAGAAGGAGGTGGCAGTAGGATCTTGTCAGGGGGGGATAAGCAGTGATACTCAGGTGGGTCAGTCCTCCACACCCAGTTTCAGGGTCACACCAGCCAATTTTTCTCCTAGTGATGAAAAATGCACAATGGACAGAGTTCTGAGTTTACTGGAGAAGACGTTGTCTAGTAATGCACAAATCACACACAGCCCACCTCAGACCAAAGTACGAAAAAACATTCGAGACTGTAAAGTCTGTGGCAGTTCTGACCACAGCACCTCTGCTCACTGCAGGATGCACAAACTGTGTTTCAGATGTTACTCACCAGGCCATATTGGAGCTAATTGTAACCAGTCAGCTCCTACTCAGTCTCCGAATCTGTCTCGGGCCCCTCACACTCCGGGAAACTAAGTAGCTCCTCTTTGGCGGAGGGCAATGTGGAGCTAAGTGGTTTTCCCTCCTATGAAGATGATATTCAGTCTGTGTTTTCAGCTGCTTGTGAATCCGCTCCACCAGACAAAACAGTGATTTTTCAGAACACAATGAGAACAGGCAAAAGTGACGATTTGTTTTTCACTACTGTACTAGCAGGGGACAAAATCGATATTCAGGGGATGCTGGATAGTGGGTCCATGGCCACTTCTCTACGCGCAGATCTGGTACCACAGTTGAGAGAGGCAGGAGTTGTGAATGGTGATTTAGTATCTCCTACAGACATTATTCTCATTGGGTGTGGTGGGAAGCAGACAAAGCCAGTGGGAATTTGTGAAATGAAACTCAAACTGTTTGACTCTGACTATCTTGTCCCAGTTTTGATTGTGGACGGACAAGTAGATGAGCTGATTGTGGGTACTAACCTGCTCAAACCAATCATCAAGAGGTTTAAGTGCAACGAGGCCTATTGGCGTGTTTTAGGCAGGCCTGAGTCATCACAGCAGCAAGAGGCTAGTGGGTTCATCCGATTTTTGGCCAATCTGGAAAGATGGAGGGGGGATGAGATTCCGGACAAAGTGGGGACAGTTAGGCTAAAGAAGGCAGTGACACTGGAGCCTACTAGTGAACATGTTGTGTGGGGCCGTCTCCCCCCAGGGACTAAACTCTCGGTTGGTAGTACTGTAGTCGTGGAGCCAAGCTCTTCACGTTGCGTTCCCCGAAACATACTAGTCGGCAGGGTAGTGACACCCTTGTGGGGAGATGGGTGGGTTCCTGTAAAAATAATCAACCCAACGGCTTCCAAAATCACATTGCGGAGAAATGCAAAAGTGGCTGATGTCTCCCCGTGCATTGCATTGGAGGATTTTGAAGAGGGTCCTGAGCAGACAGTTCACCAAATGGGGGGGAAGGTAATCAGTGGCAGTAGTCATGGCAGTTTAACAGCACAGAGCTCTGTAAGGGGCAACGGGGTGAGTGGGAGCCCTAAGCTCAGGGAGTTGGGACTTCAGGAGTTGCCAGTGGACGATTGTGAGGTTTCTCCAGTCTGGAAAGAGAAATTGACAGATTTGATTGTGAAGTATGAAAGTGTGTTTTCCAGACATAGTTTAGATTGTGGGGAAGCTACTGGTTTTTGTCATCGTATTCGGCTGACCGATGACCGCCCTTTTCGATTACCTTATCGCAGGCTCTCACCAGTGCACTACCAGAAGTTGCGAGAGACACTGGACGAAATGGAGGAGCGGGACATAATCAGGAAGTCCAATAGCGAGTATGCTTCACCTCTGGTTTTGTGCTGGAAGAAAAACGGTGAGCTGAGACTGTGCACAGATTTTCGCTGGCTGAATGCCCGCACGGTCAAAGACGCACACCCTCTGCCTCACCAGGCAGACGTTCTGGCAGCGATGGGAGGCAACGCCTTTTTCAGTACGCTGGATTTGACGTCAGGCTATTACAATGTCCCCCTCCACGAAGATGATAAGAAATACTCTGCTTTCTCATCACCACTGGGACTGCATGAGTACAATCGTATGCCCCAGGGTCTTTGCAATAGCCCAGCGACTTTTATGAGGATGATGCTGACGATTTTTGGCGATCAGAACTTTCTGTCTCTGCTTTGTTATCTCGACGATGTGTTGGTTTTTGGCAGAACAGAAAAGGAAAGCTTAGAGCGGCTTGAACTAGTTTTCAAGCGTTTGCAAGAACATAATCTGAAGCTCTCCCCAGCTAAGTGCAAGCTTTTGCGAAGATCTGTGAAGTTTTTGGGGCATGTGGTTTCACAGGAGGGGATAGCCACTGATCCTGACAAGGTACAAGCTATAGTGAGCTTGAGTGAGGCTGATATCATGGAGAGTGATGGGGTCACACCCTCCACTGACAAGATTCGCTCGTTCCTTGGCATGGTAGTGTATTACCAACATTTCATTGAGAACTGTTCTGTGATTGCTAAGCCTCTATTCCAACTTACCTCAGGGTGTAAACAGCCACGTGGTGCGCGTGGTAAAAAGCGTCTGAAAGCTGTACGCAGACTTGCTCCTGTTGATTGGACCACAGAGTGTAGGCAAGCTTTTGAGGCCTTGAAACATGCTCTTGTGGATCAAGTCTTGCTAGCCCATCCTGATTTTGCTAAACCGTTTATTCTGTCTGTCGATGCATCCACCAGTGGATTGGGGGCTGTACTTTCACAAGTTCAGGATGGCCATGATACAGCTCGGCCTGTTGCATTCGCCAGCAAGTCACTGAACCATGCTCAGTCTAAGTACCCAGCTCATAGACTGGAGTTTTTTGCTATGAAATGGGCCATTCATGACAAGTTTAGTCACTGGCTGCAGGGACAGAAATTTACTGTGTGGACAGATAATAATCCCCTCAAATACATTCTGACTAAACCAAGACTGGATGCATGTGAGCATAGGTGGGTGTCTAAGTTGGCTCCTTTCGATTTCGACATTCAATACATCCCCGGACCCAAGAATACTGTGGCTGACGCACTGAGCAGAGAACCTTTTGTGAGATGCAAGGTGATGCACCGGTTGACAAGAACTCCCTACCAGGTGTTGTTAGAGGAGGCAAGTGGTGTGTCTTTGCCTTATGTACAGGACATGTTTCGGCTCTCCTGTGAGCAGCCAGAGGTGGGGAGGCAGCCCTCACCCATCTCAAAGTCCTCTGAAGTCTGTGGGGGTGGGACTGGTAGTGGCGGTAAGATATCAAGGGAGGAAGTGTCTGCGGTGTTGGATGCGCATCGTCATTGGGATGATGGTGGTTCAGTGAGAGCGGTCTCTCATGTTCAGCAGCTACAACAGGTGGCATCGATGGGTCAGAGTCCGCTGCCTGTTTTCACTCATGAGGAACTGCATAATATGCAGTCTCAGGATCCTGTTTTGAGCAGAGTGCGTTTTTTTGTAGACAGAGGCCACCGTCCATCCCGCAGGGAGAGGGTTCATGAATCTGGGGAGACTAACAGAACATTGAAGCAGTGGGGAAAACTCACAACCCGGCTGGGTGTTCTTTATCGCGTTTCTAAACACCCTGTGAGCAAAAAGAACATTTTTCAGTATGTTGTCCCACTTGATTTGAGGAGTCAAGTGCTTAAGGGTGTGCATGATGATGCTGGCCACCAGGGGCAGCAACGCACTTTATGGCTTGCAAGGCAACGTTTCTACTGGGATACAATGGCTGATGATGTCAAGAGGTATGTCACACAATGTAAGAGGTGTGTGTTGAGCAAGGCTCCAGAGCCGGAAGCCAGAGCTCCACTTGTGTCCATCATCACTACTGCACCTCTGGAGTTAGTGTGTGTTGATTTTTGGTCAGCAGAGGATGCTAATAACAAGTCAGTTGATGTTTTAGTAGTTACTGACCACTTCACCAGGCTAGCCTGTGCCTATCCCTGCCCAAACCAAACTGCTAAGACAGTTGCTCGTGTGCTGTGGAACAATTTCTTTTCTGTTTATGGATTTCCGGCACGTCTTCATTCAGATCAGGGAGCTAATTTTGAGAGTACACTCATAGCCGAGCTCCTACAGTTGGCGGGTGTTGCGAAGTCTCATACCACACCGTACCACCCTATGGGTAATGGGCAGGCTGAGCGCTTTAACCGCACCTTGGGCACCATGATCAGAGCCTTACCGCCACGTTCAAAGACAAAGTGGCCTCAGATACTGAATACACTGACTTTCACATATAACTGCACCATTCATGAAACCACAGGGTTTCCACCTTTTTTTCTGATGTTTGGCCGCACTCCTCGCTTGCCTGTCGATGTGATGTTTGAGAGTGTTCTGTTGGATGGAGAGACTGTCGATGTTGACAAGTATGTTCAGTCTCTGGGGAAAGATCTAAGGGAGGCAACAACACTTGCTCAGACACATATTAGCAAACAACAAGCCAAGCAAGCCAAGGTGTATAACAGGAAGATGAAGGGCTTCTCTGTTGAAGAGGGTGACAGGGTCCTTTTGGCAAACAAGAAAGAAAGGGGGAAGAAGAAATTAGCTGACCGATGGGAAAGTGCAGTGTATGTGGTTGTAAGTAAGAATGACGAGCTTCACACATATAGCATTCGGCATCCTGTTACAGGCCGGATTAGGACAGTCCACAGGAACCTGATCATGCCTGTTAATTTTTTGCCGCTGCCGTCATGGGGGGAGTCTGATCAAGAATCAGAGTTTTCCGCCCTCAGTGTTGATCTGAGTCAAGATACTGTGGACATGTTGGGTCAGACGGAGCGGAGTGATACTCGGACTGCCCACTGGGTATCTAACCTTTCTGGATCTCAAGCTGAGGATGAGACCAATCAGCCTGTCTTCTTGGACAGGTCTGGTGTTTACAGTGATTTAGAGGAGGGACATCAGGTTGATGAAGAGGATGTCAGCAGTTTTTCTACATGTGGGATAGAGGTTGAGAGGAGTGCTGAGTTACAAGCTCATGTGGACACAGGGTCAGCTGAAGCAAGCTCTGGCAATTGTCAGTTGTCTGACCAGTCTGTTGATACCCACAGTGTTGTGTCTGCTGTTAGCGACTCCATACACTTAGCCAGGATTTCATGTGCGGAATCAGTAGCTGTGAGTGAGTCCCAGGCCATGGCCACTGAACAGAAAGGGGTGGTTGTGGGTCCTTTGGGAGGGGGAATCCGCACCAGACTAGGTAGATTAGTTAGGCCGGTAAATAGGCTTATTCAGACTATGTCCACACAAAGGGTTAGGATTGTTCCTTAAAGTGTAGGTTCTATCTGGAGGTTATTTTTTTTGGGTGTATTTGTGTTTTTTTGTGACACTATGCAAGACATTTTTTTTTGATGTGCTACAGATGTCTTTAATATTGGGTGTACTTTTCTGGTACTATGTGTTCCGTAGCCTTGAAATGTGTATATGGCATATTTTCCTGGGGTTAAACGTGTGACTGATCACCTCATGTTTACCTTGATCCTTAGCTGGATAGTTTTTCATAACTGGTTGGGCTGGTTTATGTTTTAGTAGTAAGGGAATTACATAGTTACACCTGTAGGCACTGTAAGTGATATTTTTTTTGTTTGTTTTTTTCTTGCCATCTGCTTCGCCAATGTAAGTCGTGCTCATTATATAGCGCAAAACAGTGGGGGTGAATGTAGTGGTGTGATGTTGTTGCGCCATATTATGAAGGTAGTGAAGCGCAAACTTTTATTTTGAAGGATAGCGGTTTTGCTGTCATGTTTTTTTTATTTATTCCTTTGAGTGTTGTTAATATAGGAAATGTTGTTAATATGAAATTGTGTAATTGTGAAAGTTAATGTGTTGACATATGTTAGGGGAAATGTCTTACTAGATACCTATGTATTACGGGAAGTATAGTGAGTGAGTGAGTATTTTATTTTGTAAACTGCACTTACTGCGTTGCAGTGGGTGTTACTTCCTCTTTGCGCTGTGATTTTCCACAGAAAGGTATGCATTTCTGCTGCTCTACATAATTTCATTGTTTTTGTTGTAAAAGTGAACGTAAGTTACTTAAAAATATTTGTAAAGCTGGTGTATTCACAGTGTTAATTTGTAGGACTGTTGTGTTATATCTTTTTCATGCTTAAACTTACTAATTAGAGGAGAAGTCGTCGTGGCTTGTGTTAGCTTCAGAGCTGCTACGTAGCGTGTCACGCTAGAGTGTACTGTTGAGACTGGTTGTAAACAGAGGACATGTAGTGACTCTCGTCATGGTGTTACAGAGCACAGAGCATGTATGAGAGAACCTGTGAACACCTGTGAATGTTTCTTCTCCATAATGCAGGTATGTGAGTTTATGCAAGTTATTTTCTTTCATTTTTTGATAGAAATTCTTTTAAGTTGATTTAATTTGCATTTTATTTATTTTTGTTTATGCTATTTTGTTTAAAATGCCTCTTTGCGCTGTGATTTTCCACAGAAAGAGCACAGAGCATGTATGAGAGAACCTGTGAACACCTGTGAATGTTTCTTCTCCATAATGCAGGGAAATAAAGCATGTTGAGACCATTCAAGAGTGTGTCTCTCTACCTACCTGATAACACAACGCAGAATTAGACCCACTACATATAATCAAGTCAAATACAACATGAAAGACATTCAGTAGTGCATCAGAGTGAAGATGACTTAAAATAATAAAAAGTGTATTACAGTAATGGAGTCAGCTTGAGATAAAGGCATGAGTCTTTTTGATTTATGACTGGTCATACATTAGCTTTGTTTTAAAATGTGTCACACGCGGCTAGCTCCTGTGTTCCTGTGCAATCTCACTCAGTCCTGAACAAAACCCAAAACCTTCCATCCCTATTTGTCACTTACACCACAAATGAGAAAATATGATCCATGTTGAAAAAATACTGTAATTTCCCTTTAAAGTGGAATAATGAGAGAAAGTCAGACTGCAGCATTAAGAATCATCCTGTTTAATGCAGAGATGCTGTTTTGAACTATTAACTTTTATTGGAGATTATATGTGGACACACCTTATTCCACTCCTACTGCTAGTGTAGCAGCATTAAGAGCAGTATTTGTAGTATTAGTACTATTAGCAGAAGTGTGTGTGATAGAGGTTATTGGCTCTCATAACACTGAGTAATGCAGCTTAAACTCATCCATCTGTCATCAACACACATGCTGACTTTATCCCACAGCCAGGAAACACCTTCAACAGTCAGTGCTATACTAACTAACCTAATCACCTGTCCATGAAGAGACCTCCACTCATTCTGTTCAATACATCACAACAATAACATGATGCGTTCCAAAATTAAACAGCTGTGTGAACTATGAGTCAAATGCTAAACATAGCTAAGGCTGCTGAGAATCCCATTGGTTTTGTAGGTAATTGGTCATAAGTGTCAGGATCCAGTTCGCCGCTGCTCCTTTTCTGTGTCCATGTTTTCTTTCCCCCAGGGCTGGGCGGGGCCTTCTGGTACCTACTGCATCCACCCTCCTCTGCACACCTGAGTTTCATTAACCTGGTTTCCTGCTCTACAGCATTTATAAGCCGGTCTCTTCCTCCACTCATCGCCAGTTCGTTGTCTCATCCACCGTGGTAACGCTCTCGGCTCTTTGCTCCTGTGTGTTTTTGTAAACCTTGACCCCAGTTTTTTGGATTTTTGGATGACACTTTGCTTTGGACTTACCTGTTTTGTGTCTCTTTTCTCTACCCAGCCATTTGCCTGCTCTCAGCCTCTCCTCGCCCAGCCCTGTCGTCTCCAGCTGCATTTTGTTTCTTTTTTTGTCTAAATAAACTGTCCTTGGTTTCTGATCTGCACTGTGGGTCCAGTCTTTGTGCTGTTCAGTAAACTCCTGACAATAAGTTTATTATAATTTGGTCATCAGTTTATTCATCTGCACTGTAATACTGTAATACTGTAATACTAATAATACTAATAATAATCTGTCTCTGCTGCCAGAAACGGTTGGTGAGCACACTTTGGTTTTATTCTCTGTACAAGAGAGTTGTTGTGCCATACCTTTATTATTAATATAATGTATTTACAGATGTTCCTATTCCTTACAGTGTGCTTTGTGGTATGAAAAACATATGTGTGTGTGTGTGTGTGTGTGTGATGGCCCTCTTCTCTCTAGCCTCTATACTACTTCTACTGTTAAAATGACGTGGATGTCACTGTATATTGATGATGAATTTATGATTAGCCATTGTACATCCTCCGTACATTTGGAGGAAAATATCATGTTTAATGTAAGATAATGTCCTTTTGATCTTTTGATGGACTGGTTTATTACCACATTGTAAGATTTATTATATATATATGTATCACTTTTGTTCTTAATTCACACTTTTTCTATTCTTGACCTCTGTTAGAGTTAATATGGATATTGCTATAAAGTCTTGTAAGATTTATTAGTATTGTTTCCCTTTTGTCACTTTGTATTTTCTAGTGTTTCCAACATGTTTTTTTTTAGTAACCCAGATTGGTGATACTTAATGCTTGGGCTTAGTTCAAGGTGCTCATCAGTCAAACTCATTTCTATAGTCATGTGATTGGATGATGGAGGTAGTTCTTACGCTTATGGTATTATTGTGATAATGCTCATATTAACCATTAAATGGGTGAAACAGTGTCTCATTAGTCTCTGTACAGGCACGATGGCATCAAACATACAGTAGTAACGTCAACAGGGCTTTCATTACCAGCGTCTACAGTACTTGTAGTATAGTAGACTCTGTAGTAGTTCCAGCATGTAATTCCCTTATTCAAGTGTACTACGAGTATACTTATTTTATACTAAAACTTGATCCAAGTACAGAATGAGGTTAAGTCATTGACTTGTGCTTACATTTAATGTTGCAGAATAAAAGTGTTTTTCACTCCACACATTAGCTTTGAGGTATTATCCCTGTTATAAACTTATATGTTCAACATCATATAGTATAGAACTAGTACAATGGCAGTATATAGAAGAGTGGACTTGTGCTATACTTTAAGTATACTTCAATAAACTAAAATGTGGACTAGAAGTATATACCTAGTACACTAGTAGTATATAGATTGTAGAGTGTACTTTTGTAAACTTAAAATGACCTTAGAAAGTATACTTAAAGTATACTTTTATAAACTAAAAAAAATGTTCCAATAAAGAGGGATTAAATTAGTATTCTTTCTAGTACACTATACTTATACTTACACTCAAGCATACTTAATAAAATTAACTTCAAGTATACTACTTTTTGCTAAGGGTAACTCATCAATGGAACCAACCTACTCATACTTGTAATGCATAAATACAATAAAATGAAAGCCCCTGAAATGTGTTTGTGTATCCTTCAGTTCTAGGAATCATAGAACTCATACATTTTCTTCTCCATACAACATTTTCACATGTGATTATGAGCATTTCACATCTTACCTTGTTCATACAGCTAGTTAGCGTCTCATCTCTGCCTCAGAGGACACATTACTGATTGTTGGTAATGTTAATGCTATCAACTGTTGATCAGTAGAATTGTGTGAAACTACTGTCAAAAGTGTGTATCAGGGGTTAATTATTATGATTTTGAAATTTTCATTAGTATTTATTTTGATTTAGTTTTTCAGTTTGCTTTTTTATTTCAGTTCAATTTAGTGAGTTTAACGAGTAATGAAGTAGTTTTAGTTTATTTTTTATGTAGTTTTAGTAGTTTGGTTGTTTCAGGTATTACCCAAACCTCTGGTGGTTCAGACCAATCAGCTTCTTATGAGGATTCTATCTAATCCAACTGCTTCGCAAGATTTTACTATGATAGTAATAGACAGATGGTTCATCCAATCACCTGCTAAGTACCACATTTTTTAAAATGAGGACGACCTGTCACATCACCCCTCAGATTTATCATGTGGACCTTTGGAGGGGTCCAGTCTTTAGGCTGGGAGCCAGTAGACTACACTGTAGTTAAGTGGTTTAAACTAGCTCCTCCTCAAATAGCTACAACAGTAAAATACTAGCTAAACACATTGTTTCATCAATATTAACAATGTATTTTTGTTCATTCATTGAATATTTAGTAGTATTTAGGAGTATTTTTACTTTGTGGGGAAACCTGACTGCACACATGATAATAATAACAATAATAATAATAATAATAGTAATAATAAATTTATTTACAAAGAGCTTTGACAGACAAAGAAAAAGCATTACAATACAAAGCAAGACACACAACACAGAGAGCAGAAACAAGACTGACATTAACAAGATGAAGGTAGAGGATAATGGAATACAGTAAGGAGATGATGAGAATAAAATATCAAAATATATAATTAAAATAAATACGTAAAAATAAAATAAAAGCTAGTCTGTAGAAATGAGTTTTGAGAAGAGATTTGAAAGAAGTTACTGAATCTCTGAGCCTTATTTCCTCAGGCAGGTTTGTTCCAAAGCTGAGGGGCCCTGATGGCAAAAGCACAGTCCCCTCTAGATTTCAACCTCGACTTTGGGACAGTCAGAAGGGCCCCACCTGAGGCTCAGTAGCTTGGAGCTAGACCTAGATGTGCATGACTTATTCTCTTTAAATACACATTATGAATTTATTATGGCATATATGAATAATGTGGGTATTAAGCTGGTAGATTTGAGTTGGTCTACTGTTACTCAGCTCAGATAAACAGCAGCAGCAGTGACATACTGGCTCAAACGGCAACCTGCTGATTCTAAGTCCACTCACTGTGCGCGCTCCCGCTTGAATGAACGCTACAAATTGGAGCGCGCACCCGTAGATCTCCCGCGTGCCCGAGCTGTGAGTCGTGTAAAGCTGTCTCCATAGCGACGACACCCCGGAAACACACCGTAACCTGCCCGTGATCAGCTTAATACATGTTTATCTGCTGCTTTGTTTACCACAGAGAGGTTAAATTCATAACCGACGGGTTTTCCTTTGTTAGCTTGTTTGTTTGTTTGTTCGTCTGTTGAGTCTGTAAACATGTCGGAGCCCGAAGAAGAGCTGCAGGGAGAGAACAGAGAGAGCACCAAAAAGAAGAAGAAAGAAAAACGGAGCGGGAAGAAGAAGAAGAAGAAAGAAGAGGAAGAGGAGGAGGAAGAGGAGCAGAGGTGAGGTTACACACAGAAGAAGAAGAAGAAGCTCTCCGCTTGGTTCACACAGCAAACACAGTGAAGTTGTAGAAATCGCAACAAGCATAAAGTTAGTGATTAAAGGCCAATCATTGGTCCTGTCAGTGAGTCACGTGACCGGCTGGCTGTCAGCTCTTTAAAACGTCATATATCGTAGTTCATGATTATATAAAATGTTACTGTCAGATTAATGTAGTAAGTTAATGTGATCATTGGCAGATTCATTGACATTTATTTTGGACTAGAATGACCTTTGAACCTCAGCTGGAGGCTATTTTTAATGTCTGCAATGTCTCACCTGACTGTAGAACAGTACCTGAGATACAATAGAATAGAATATCCTTTATTGTCATTGTACAACAGGTGTAATGACGAAATCGGTTCTCTCTTCGCGTAGTGCAATAAAAAGGTAAAAAAAAATATTCTACGTAAAAACTATAAAATAGATGTCACACATATTGCATGTTACATTGATAAAGAGAAGAAATTATTATATTTTTTGGAACGCTCTTGCTACCCGCCCCTAACTATGGCTAGGTACTTGATACCTTTTATGATATGGACCGAAATAAATGATACCTGTAATCAATAGTCAAAATATGACTACAGTATGAACTTGCTAACAGCCTATCAACACAAGTGTTCTTTGATGAATAAATATGAATCATTTGAAGACTCTCAAAATGCATTTGTGTTAAAATCAAATCACTTAGATGTGGAGGAGTGGTGACATTTAATGTAATATAATGCTTCTATTCACATGATGGGTACTGAATGAAGTGCTCATTTAGTATTAGTATTACTTTAGGTACTTGGAGTGATACTGGTATTGCAAATTTAAAAATAATACCCAGCTGGACATAAAGCACATGTGATCAGTGAGCAGCATGAATGTTCTCATGTGCTGTTCAGCTTTAGTGATGCTTTCTAAACAGTTTGACATTTGTGAAACATCATAGATCATCAGCACAACTTACTTAATGATTCATCAGTCACTTCATTGATAAATATGTCAGTTTTGGCCCTTTGATTGGCTGATATTTAACTCTGTGTGTGTGTGTGTGTGTGTGTGTTTCAGTGAGTGTGTCATTCTCCGTGGGATCTTCAAACTGGGGAAGAAGAGTCACGACGTCTTGCTCACCCGAACTAAACTGACCTGGACCCCCATCCTGCCGGAGACCCCCACAGGTCAGTTACCACGGTGATGGGTTGTCATGGTGAGGGGGTTATCCCCACCCATGTCAGACAGACAGGAGGACAGACTGCATCTCTGTGGAGGCAGCTGGTGCTGTAATGGAGAAGTTCTGTCATGTTGAGACCACCTGAAACATGACATCTGGACATACGCACGCACACGCACACACACAAACACACACACACACACACACACACACACACAGTGGGGTTATGTAGCTAACAGTGTCTGATCCTTATGTTCAGTCACTGCTCAAATTCAGACAGTATTTTGTTGGCAGTGTAATTTACTGACTACTGTAGGAGAATTTTTGGTGGCCTCCAAATAAGAAAACTGATTATCTAGCCAAAATAATTACGTAATATATTATGTAAGAAAATATAACAATAAGTGATCATTATATAAGTAAAGGACTATAATGACTGAATAACTATGAATTGGTTAAAGACTGTGTAAAGTGAATTCAGACAATACAGAATTTCTTTGTGGAATAAATGTATTTCTAAAAAAGGTGTAAAAAGCATTTCAACCATTTAGATTTGAATTGTGGAGCTAGGCTTCACAAACTGTGTTTCAACATTTCTGTGTTCAGGATTTAGTGGGCGGGTCTGAAAATCACGTAAACCCGCCCCTGCTGCTGTAGAGGTATAAATACATTCAGCACACACTACTACTACTACAGTCTACAGTTAGCCAGCTAGCTGAGTTAGCCACCGGGTCAGCCGCTGAGCTAGCCATCGAGTTAGCTGCCGAGCTAGCAGCTGAGTTAGCCGCTGAGCTAGCCGCTGAGCTAGCAGCAGAAAGCTCTCAGACGTAGCATCCATGTTTCTGGTAGAGGTGGTGACTTTGATTGACAGGTGACACTTGGTAGGGGTTTCAGCGGACTCGGTGGGCACTCCCACACCACAACTATAATAATCGACAGTGGAGAATGATGTTGTTGGATCACTTTCAGAGCGATTCAGTGAACGATGAAAACACTGACAGCCAATCAAAATCCTTCCTATAAAACATACAGCACAACACAAAGTGACTGATGACTTTAGTTATTCATATTTATTTATTGTAATGCAGCTTTGCTCCTCTCTCAGAATGGACTGACGTGCTGTAAATTGGACACTGAGGTGATAGGTTTGTCTCTCTTTATTATACAAAGATGCTGGAACTTTGAAAAAAATGACTATACTTCTGGGCAACACACTGAATCAGCAGCCGCCTTTTATTACTCTGTACAACATCAATAGTTTATAAGTGTTATTATAGTTATAGTTATCATTCTTAGTGTGGACGGCCCTAAATTCTGCACATTTTAAATTTGAGGTCACTGTTATGGTGCGTCATATGTATATATAAAATAACATCCCCACACAGGAATCTGTGTATAATAAACATGACATAGTTCACTCAGTAGTGAGCAGCAAATCAAGATTTCAGACACTAACTAATTGTCATCATTTTGTGTTGTCACCATCAGCTGTAGAGTCACATGACTGTATTGACTGTAGTTTTTACATCTATAAAATGTGGAGCATTGCATTGTGGGATTGTTAGCAGAAAGTAGTATACATGGGTCTTTTCGAAACTGCATACTTTCCTACTACTCGTATTAACTCTGACATCATTTGAAGTATGTAGTAAGGCCCAAAAAAATCCATTTTATTTTTTCCCAAATTCCATTTTTTCCGTTTTAATTTTTGTGAATCCTGTTTTTTTACCTTTTACTCTTATTTTACAAAAACTGTGTGTTTTTGCAAAGCAACAGTTCTTCTGACACATAGAAGTTCTTCGGGAACTGCTCGGCTCTGTACTGAGGGGTTAGTGTTGAGTTTTTGAAGTTTTTTCGCCGACAAAGACAGAGCCGCGGCCAGCCGCTTTGCATGCTTACATTGTTTTGAAGGGGGATGGGCTCAGTGTGTAGAGGGGACTTGTTATGCCACACAGATTTGCTTCCCTCCGTGCAGTTTTGCCCAGACATACGTTCCTCTTCCACACAAAAACAGCATTTCAGACAAATTATGTCAAATTCCGTGATATTCCGCGTTAAAACTAAATTCCTAAAAAGGTTAGAAATGTGGATAAAGTGGTATATTTACAGAGTTAGAGCTAAAATGAAATCAGCTTCAGCCTGATGGTTTCAGCTTGGGTAGGGATGAAATGCATTGTGGGTTATTGTGTAGTTTACTACAGTGTAAACGGTCTGCTTACTATCTAGTCATTTAGTGTGTATGGATGGAAGTATGTAGTATGCAGTATGTAGTATGCGGTTTCGAACACAGCCCATGTCTTGGACGGGGATTCAAAAACTAGCATGACGCTAGCATCAATGAGTCTTTTATAGGAACAGGCTGGTCTACATGTTCTGGAGTAAAAGCAAACGTTACTTTCTGTGAGGTTTGCTAGTACCAGTACAAGTGTTCCAAATCAGATTCAATGAAATCTCTTAACTGCACAAAGTTAGCTTCAGTCTGATCAATGTCAGCTGTTCATGAGGAGTTTATGAGACTTGATCATTAACATCATCAACTCCCCTAAAACTGACATATAAGGCTACATGTTCTGCATCTGTGGGCCAATGTGGGCTTCAGTAATGAGCTGTCAGTAATTAGAAACAGTATCAGCAGTGACAGTCAGAGCAGTGTCAGTGTCATATGAAACACTTAGAACATATGGATCAAGCTGCCAATCATCATCAGAGACAGAAATAAAGACGAAACACTTTGACGCGACATTCAATGAAAAACGTCTCCCTGAAGCAAAGCACTCCATGGCTAACATGAGAGGTGATCATATGACTGTCACAGAGATATGAAAGTAACCAGTGTTGAGGAATGTTTTTTACTTTGAAAAGTTATTAATTATGTTACAAAGTTACTGCCATTCAAAAGTAACTAGTTCCATTCCAGCATTACCTTGTGAGAACAGTAACTGGTTATTGTTTTAGTCCAGACCTCCTTTAAATAGAATGAGTGTACTATCATCACACAGCCAAGTCTGACCCATCATCTGTCAATCTTTACACTAATTGCAGGAATGACTTTTTATTGAACAGCCATAAAACATACATAAAAAACTATAAAAGTGTATATAATAATTCACAAATGAAAGTGAAATGCTGTCTAAATATGCTTCTTCAAGTTAGAAGTAGAGTTACCATAGTTACCTGGGTGCAACTTACATATTACTGTAATGTTCTTGCCCTTAATTCCTTAATTCAAAATAATGTGAATAATTCCACAAATTTAATGCTGTCCCTTCTGAGCTGCCGTACACGTTGCCAGGTGGCTACCTGAGAGATAACGGTGTGAGTTTGTGGTGGATTTTCTTTTCTTGTGGTAAAAAGGTAGCAACAGGAACTGAGAACTTAAATTGTGGAGCTAATGTGTTACTCATTACATCATAAAAAGTAATCAAGTACTCTAACGTGTTACTAAGTACAACACTGGTTGTAACAGGTTGATACTGGACTGAGAGTTTACTATTACTGACATGCAGAAGCTGCTGGAATATGCCAATAAAAATCTCAGTAAAATGGACATGTTGATGATAATGACAATGATGATGATTATATTGTGAAATAATGTCATATTAAGTCGTATTTTAGTTAATTTCAGTTCAGCCATGTAAACCAGATATTCAGGTCAGATGAGTTGTATTTTAAATTGTTGAATGTCACAAATTCAGTCTGTGCCTTTTAATCATGAATCAGTTCATAGGAGCACTTCTTTGTTTTGCAATGCTAATTATTATTCTATGAAATCCAAAATGCATCCAGATGCCTGTCATATTGAAAGAAGAACTCAAGTACTGTGTGTGATCACTTTATATTTATTATAAGCAAGAAAGTGTCCAGCAGTCTCAGTGTGTGAATGCTCTGTTGTGTCCTCAAACACCCATATACTTCTATGCATTGCATTTTATTTATTATTATTATTATTATTATTATTATTATTGTTATTTTCTGTTCCCCCAACATAAAAGTAACAGATTTAGAAATATATTTTTTTCTTTCTCCTCTACTAGCTAGACTTGACTACAGACGCTTCAGAAATGTACCCAAATAACTAAACCTCTTGTGTGTGTTCATATATTGTCTTTATTTATTTACTTTTATTTGTTACTGTGTTATCTTTTTCACTCACTACTGTCATGACATTGACAAAAATTGTTGTTTAAAAAAACAGGTACAGCATCTTGGAAAGCTATGTATGGCAACACCACTCGGACAAACTACTGTCAATATAGTTTCAACAGATGGATACGAGTTGCGCATGAGCCATTTTACACGTGTGATATTTAACACACTGTAGCATATACACCGATGTGTTCTTTCTGCTTCTATCCTATAGCTGTTTTTCTATTGTTCATTTAGCTCAAACTGCTGAGTTCATGTTCAAGATGGAATTCTTTGGCACTGAAAGTTAGAAAGTAGTGTTAGAAAATATAAGCATACTAATGTTCTGTTGTTGACATGGCCGGATCTGTACCATACAGGCAATATAGGCCCCGGGGACCCTTGAGCAGAGAGGGTCCCCCAATGATGGGCGAAAAAAAATTATGTGCGCTTATTTTTTATTTAATTGTTTTTGTCAGACTTGACAAAATAGGTCTGACCTATTCTCTTGATGTTAATAATTATGATCACAAAACAAGAATATACGAGTTAAACCCAACAGCAGTGTTATCCAATCAGAATAGAATAAAAACATTTTTAGGGCACATGAGCTTCAGTGCCCAGAGGCCCCTAGAGATGTTAATGCAACCTTGTAGCTTGAGCATTCATTATGAAAAAAATCTATTGCTTAATTAAATAATGTTTAAAGTCCATGTAAAGTAAGAATAAATATGTGTTCTGAGTTTGACATACCACAGAAAAGTGTGTTGTTAACCACCCTGCCAAATTTGAATGCTTAAAAAAATCACCAAATATATGAAATTAGGCTTCAAAGTTGTGTAAAAATCAGCCTCTTTCTCTGCTACCAAACACTGTGGGAGTGCCTGCCGAGTTCACTGAAACCCCGCCCCCTACCGAGTGTCACCTGTCAATCAAAGTCACCACCTCTACCAGAAACATGGACGCTACGTCTGAGAGCTTTCTGCTGCTGACTCAGCTGCTAGCTCGGCGGCTAACTCAGCTAACTGGCTAACTGTAGACTGTAGTAGTAGTAGTGTGCGCTGAATGTATTTATACCTCTACAGCAGCAGGGGCGGTTTATGCTAACGCGGCAATGATTTTCAGACCCGCCAAAAATCTAATTGGTTGAAATGCTTTTTACACCTTTTTTAGAAATATATTTATGACCTATTTAATGTGTTTAGAAGAACATGTCTGAATTCACTTTACATGGTCTTTAATGTTAATAATTACATGTATTTTGTTTTTAGAATTACAGTGAGTAAGATGTGTGACTTATTAAACATGTCTACATTGTTAGTCTTTGGATCTATCTTATTCTTCCAGTCTTCAGATATAAACCAGTCAAAAGTTATTATTTTGCATTTTGATTCTAGACTGAGTCGGGCGAGTAATTTTGTTTTTCCTGAGTGGTGTTGCCATACGTAGCTGTGCAAGAAGCTGGAAATAATTGGGTAACAACTCACATCGGGCTGACGGACAGAGATTCCCTCTTGTGTGATTACAGGAAGTAGCAGGAGCTTCACATAATGCTGTTACAAACACACTCAGTGTTAGTGTGTGAAACTAACGGAGCTCCCTCCAGTTCAGAACTGACGGTGTGATAAATCTTTTCAAGGTTAACGCGGTTTCCTGTCGAGTCACATTGTGGTAATATTTGGGTATCACAGTGATAATATGATGGTATTATATTGGTAATATCCCCTGGTGTGTGGTAGATTTTGGTTGAAATCCATTCAGATAGAACTGGTTAGTGGAGCAGGATGAAGGTGTAAATACAGTGAGGCTGAAGCCAATCTGTTTTGCTGTATTTCATCCAAGCTAATGTCATTAAGCCAGCACTGTGTGTGTGTGTGTGTGTGTGTGTGTGTGTGTGTGTGTGTGTGTGTGTTGGCAGTAGTAGAGAGCAGTTGGTTGAGCCCATGGGGGGTTATTAGAGTCTCTCAGTGTGAGGAGATTAACACACACACACACACACAAACAAACGCATGCAGTCAGCCTGTCAGCACACTGTGTGTGTGTGTGTGTGTGTGTGTGTGTGTGTGTGTGTGTGTTGATTAGATATTTCTATAAAAATGGATCAGCTGTTGTTGTTTATTTCTACACTTGATTTCATCCTGTCTCACCCAGCAGTCTGTGTGTCTGTATGTGATGGAGGTGAGACCTGAGCTGACAGACAGACAGTATCCATACCCAAACTCTGTTAATCTTACCTACAGCAGTATTAAAGTCAATAATTAATGATTAATAATGTCAGATGATATCCAGCCAAATTGGCAGTGAGTATACAAGAAATCAAAGTACTTTAGTGTTTTGTAAGATGAAATCATGGAATACACATGAGGTATGATTCAAACTGCAAATTGGGCATGCTTGTAATAATGAAACTTAACAACAAGAACACAAACATACTTTCAGCTTTACACTCATGCAGCCTGTCCAGGTTTACAATTAGAATGCAACTGGGATGCTCTGCTTTACTTCTTTCTAAGTGGAGAGCTCAAAATTCCTACAGACATTGAAGTATCTCTGGAGAGTTCAGGACCGGTAAGAAGTGTGAAGAAACAACAACTGATCACTTTACAATCAATTTACTACAGAGCAGTTTACATGATCAGTGTCATCCGTGACTCTGAGGACTGATGCAGTGCTGCAGCCTGTGTGTGTTTGTGTGTGTGTGTTTCTAAACGATGATCCATAACCTCCCACGGTGAGCCACATGGCCTGGTCACCATGAGACTGGACTGCCACTGATTGTGTGTATGTGTGTGTGTGTCTACATGTTTAACCATTCATTTAATTGTTCAGAGTTACTACTAGTGTGTTAAGGTTTGAATTAGGAGAATGTGATGCCTCTATACAGTGAATGGAAGTCAGCAAGTGGCACTTACAATCATATTAATAATACCAACATAATATATATACTGCGTGTGTGCTTGTGTGTGTGTGTGTGTGTGTGTGTGTGTGTGTGTGTGTGTGAGCACAGTGGGCAGGTGGGGGCATGATGGGAAACTCATCTCCATCTGGAACCAACCAACCAACCAACATGCTACCTGTGACAGGCAATACTGTGTGTGTGTGTGTGTGTGTGTGTGTGTGTGTGTGTGTGTGTGTGTGTGTGTGTGTGTGTGTGTGTGTGTGTGTGTGTGTGTGTGTGTGTGTGTGTGTGTGTGCGCGCGCGCGCGCGTGGAAGCTCTGTAGGTTCTGCCAACTTCTATCAGACTCACCTTCATTGAGGTGAATGGCAATTCGGTCATTTCATTTTTGTTATTTCATTTTATATTGAAACAACAATAATAATTATTATCATAATCATCAAATAATTTTTGCCTCTTTCAGTACCTAGTTTTGGTTCTACTTACTGATTAATATTTAACTTACATAGTGAAACTTACATTCTGTAACTTAATACTAAATGTCTTGATAAGGCGTTAATATAGAGGGAATACAGTCGATGTGTTGTGAATATCACACAAATCTCAACTTTTAATTCATTTAAATGCCAATATTTCACTTTGTTTGTGTCACTTGGTTTTGATCATGATTAATGAGTTATAATCAAGAGATTTGTTGATCATGAAAATAATGATAAATTACAGCTCTATACATTTTATAGATGGAGAAACAGTTGAATACGATGATGAGTGAATCTCTGTTTATTGTTCATTATGGAGTCAGCTAGTGAGGGTGTATGAATGAGATGAGTGCTTTTAGCTTCCATAATGTGATGCATGCAAAGTGGACTTTGGTGTCATTTCAAGAGGAATTTGATCAGATTGTTCAGATTTGATTGGATCGCTCAGCGGTGTCTATGACATATAAGAAATATGGAGTTTATTCCCTATCTTAATTCAAGAGCATATTAAATGGATTTGAGAGCAGTATTTATTGATTTCATGCTCAGATTTTGTGACATTTTCTCTCAAAACTCTGCTCTCGCACTCAAATTTGCTCTGTGCATGCTCACAGTGTGTCCTCGCACTCGGTTACAACGCTGCTCGCACAGATTTCCTGCGCTCAAACTCAAGTTCTTCCTCTCGTGCTCAGGGAACTTGTGCTCATGGATCTCTGCTCTGCTCTTGGATTTTTTGTGGATCAAAGCTGTCAACCAATAGAAGGCCGGCTAGTATTGACCAATCAGACTGTCCCTGTTTATTTATGGGTGCGTTTGCTGTTCTTCAAGGAGCGTCGCATACGAGCGGGCACTCTTTCAACCGGGTTTATCCACTCCTGACCTCTGGTACTGTAATAAATGTGGTTTCTTTCATTTTTTTGACCACTGTTGGAATAAAATATCATTTAATAAATACACAACCATCCGTAATTTTCATTAAAATAGCTATATTGTATTATAATAGTAAAAAAAGTTTTAATTTCCTACCCCTTTTTAACTATTTTTCAGTCTGTAACAAACTGTTACCAAATATTACTACACAGGTATGCATGCAACAGTTGCATGAACAACTTTATTAGTCTGGTCAATACTAGCCGGCCTTCGATTGGTTGACAGCTTTGATCCACAAAACATCCGAGAGCAGAGCAGAGATCCGTGAGCACAAGTTCCCTGAGTGCGAGGACACACTGTGAGCATGCACAGAGCTAATTTGAGTGCGAGAGCAGAGTTTTGAGAGAAAATATCACAAAATCTGAGCATGAAATCAATAAATACTGCTCTCAAATCCATTTAATATGCTCTTGAATTAAGATAGGGAATAAACTCCATATAAGAAGAGATAACTGAAGAATTAACACAGACACAAGAATTAAAACTTGTAAAATGTATCCTTAATTTTGCTGTCTTTTAAAATAGTTTATATGTCTATATGCAAACTTATCAAAGGATACACAAGAATAATAGATGGCTCTTTTATTAGTGACAAAAATGCTTTCTCTGTGACTCAGGACTATAACTTGCAGTACCATAGTTGGCCACTGAGGCAGACTAGTAGCACCACTCACCCTGTATCAAATCAATATATAACAAATACGGAATGGAAGGATCAATTTGCATGTGTGTGTTATGTAACTCCGTCTAAGTTCCGCTGACACTACCCTCAGAGGATTGGATGATTAATCTGGACCAATCAGATTTCAGAATTCCTGGCGCTATGTTCTGCTGATGGACGGATTAGTCAGTAATACAGGTAATGATATTATGTAATGTGAACACACAGGAACCAGTAATACTATACTAGTGTCTCAGTATGTGTGAGGAGATATGTTATTCACAAAATGAAGATGATGGAGTGATGAGTCAGCAGTCTAGTATTTAGGAAAATCTTCATTGGTTTACAGCTAACAAACTTTATGAAGAGGAATTATTTAAAGGGACAGTTAGGGACTTTTTTTGGCATTTCCCCCTTAAAGCAGATGAGAAGATGGATATCACTTTCATCTTTGTATGTCAATTACAGATAAAAGGTCCAGATCATATTTAGCCTTTAGCACCAAATACCTTCCAACAGCCCCAAAAGCTGTTTGTGTTACATGTATCTTGTCTAATAAAGCTGCAGTTGGTAAGTCTTATAAAAGTAACTTTTTGTCATATTTGCTAAGACTGTCACTATGTAAAGACAGCATTACATGAAACTAGTAATCTGTAAAAAAAAAAACAGGCTCATTTAGTCTACTGCTCCTACTGCAAATTGCCAGAATCCATCGTGACCGGACAAAAAGACCCAATCAGAGCCAGGATTATGTCTGATGGAGTGTCTGACAGCTGCCAATCACTGCTCACGCACACAGCCCCCTCCCCTTCCTCCTCAGCTCGGTCTAGCTCATATCTCTGAGTTTCTAGTTAAGGTATAACCATGTGAAAGTCACTGTAAAGCGTTTTATATCTAGCTGTGTGGAGTGTAGTTTATGTATTACCGATCGCATGCACATCCATGGTCGCGTGCTGTCGCGCGCACGTCAGCCTCTTCTGGGGGAGGGACTTTGGAGGCAGGGCAGGAGTGCAGCGGAGAGGGAGGGGGAGGGATCTGACAGGTGTACTTCTTCAAATTTGATGCTAAATCCTCTCTCTCCAAAGAAGTTACCAACTGCAGCTTTAAGACTGTGTAAAGTGAATTCAGACATTTTCTTCTAAACACATTAAATAGGTCATAAATGTATTTCTAAAAAAGGTGTAAAAAGCATTTCAACTAGGGGTGGGAATCTTTTACTATCTCACGATTCGATTTGATTCCGATTTTTGGGGCTACGATTCGATACAAAATCGATTTTCGATTCACAACGATTTCATTCATAATGATTTCTGCTTCAGTGCAAAGGATCCTCATGATCTGCTCCAGTCTGCTTTGCAAGACAGAATGACAAATGGAGACATTAAAGTGTCTTTTTCACATTTATTAAGTTTTAAACATTTATTCATGCTTAGATGGAATTGTTGCAACTGTTGCATGAAAGCAATACCTGTTTTGGAGATTATGCTAAGGACTGTATATGAACTGGATGGATACACTTGTGGCCACTGGGGGGCATCAGTTAAAATGCATGAGTCAATCAATCTTTATTTGTATAGCGCCAAATCACAACAAAGTTATCTCAAGGCACTTTACACATAGAGCAGGTTCTAAACCGAACTCTTCAGGTTTTAACTTTAAAGAGACCCAACATTCCCACATGAGCAACAGTGGCGAGAAAAAACTCCCTTTTGACAGGAAGAAACCTCAGAACCAGACTCAGAGTGGGAGAACATCTGCCTCGACTGGTTGGGGTTGAGAGGAGAGAAAGGAAGGATAGAGGAGAGAAAGGAAGGATAGAGGAGAGAAACACAGTGAAAATCAACAATGAAGCTAGAAGGTCCGGGACTGGAATCCGTCATCCGGACGTCTACAGGCCCAGATTACCTGTGAGACCAGAAAGCACAGACAACTCCGGGGAAGAAGTTTAGGTTATTGTATGCATTAATAGAACATGAATGTTAATGGATATACGTAGATGGATGGATGGATAGAGAGAGAGAGAGTGCAGATGATGTTCCTTTAATTTCTTTATTGTCGATCAACAATGTTGAGGGTGGGAGTATGATGGATGATTATGTGTGTGTGTGTGGTTCTGTAACAGAATAAGAAAAAAACAGTCATCAGAACAGCCCATTATTTTAGCTGTACACTGGGCTACCAGTAGTGGTAAATAACCAATGAAATAATAGTGAATCATCCTCTTCATTTACATCAACCAATAATAAACACTAATAATATAAACATACACGTGAGAGACTGCTTATTATTAGCAATTATTAGCTTTAGCGAGCTAATTGGTTAGCAGGATTATCAACACAGGAATAAACCATAATGAACAGCATAACGTAATTTGACTACCATAAACATTACACTCAGTGGTATATGAACGCACACTGTGGAGCTCCCAACTCCCGACCGACACGGCAACAATAATAATCAGCAAAGTCTCTCCCTCTTTCTCTGTAGCACGTTTCCACCTGATGCATCACCTCACTCTGCTACGACTCCTCTGCTATGACTCCTTTCCGACAGCAGGGGGCGCAGCGCTGTCACTCTATGCCTTTCTGAGGCTGTCCTTCAGCACAGCCGCCCCCAAATTTGTCCATCAAATTTGTCACCTTAAGAAGGACAGATAGTATCAGTGTCTGGGATGGCCGGCAGGGCAACAAGACGAGCGACTGGTCTGGTGTAGGTCTTGTCTTTGACCTTGACTACTGCGGTTCTGACTCTACCATCTTGTCCTGGGATGACTTGAGTGATCTGGCCAAGTGGCCCGCTATGGTTCCAGATTGAAGCGGTGGCTGGGCAGAATCTTTATGCCATTTAGAGCGTGTTTGCAAAGTGGGAAGGTAGTTTCGAATGAAGCACTTCCAAAACTGGTCGGCCAAAACCTGAGTATGTCTCCAGCGGTACCGACTCAGCATCTCAGTATCTCCATATACAGCCTGTGGAAGCGAGGGATACAGCCGCCCCATGAGAAGCAAGTTAGGGGTCACTGGATCAGTATCTGCGACATCTGTTGACACATAGCCTACGGGCTTGGAGTTTAGAATCCCTTCCACTTCAATCAGTACTGTTCTCAATACCTCTTCTGCAACGGGCTGAGTCTGGATGGTGGTGTACAGTGCAGCTTTAACCAATCTCACTTCCCTTTCCCATACACCTCCAAAGTGAGGGGCACTGGGGAGATTGAACTTAAACTTTATCTGGTGTTTAGCTAGATGAGCTTGAAGTGTGGAGTGCAAGGCAGACGCTTCCTGAAGTTCTCTCTCTCCTCCTTTAAAATTAGTACCCTGATCAGACAGGAGCTCAGCCTGTTTTTCCTCTTCGTGCAATAAAGCGGCGGAGGGCCATCAGGAAGGAGTCTGTATCCAGGCTAGATAAGCACATCTAAGTGCACTGCACGAGTGGTCAGACACTTAAACACTATTCCCCATCTCTTCTCATGGCGACAGCCTATGGTCACAGTAAAGGGCCCGAAACAGTCCATGCCTGTCGAAAAGAAGGGGGGTTTCATCAGTCTCAGTCTGGCCGGAGGGAGGTCTGCCATTTTGGGCACTGTTGGAGTTGCTCTCCACCTCTGACAGTCAGAGCAGTATCACTGATGCCGTCTAACCGCTTCACGTCCATGTAGTATCCAGTATTTGCGACGTAGCTCTGCAAACAGTTGCTCGGCTCCTGGATGGTGAGGGTCCTTATCAGTGTCTTGGATAATGAGCTGAGTCACTCGATGACGAGGATCCAGGATCACTGGGTGAACAGCTTCTGGCCCCAGTTGGTCACTTCGCTTCAACCTTCCTCCCACACGGATCAGTTCCACCGTCTCATCATACTCTGGGGCTAGAGAGAGCAGTTGATTGGTAGAATGTACTGGCTTACCAGAACTCAGGAGGTGGAATTCCTCTGCAAAGCTGTCCTGCTGGGCTCGTCTCAGGATTTCCCTCTCTGCCTCCTGAATCTCTCCTGCAGAAAGACATGCTTTGGTTCCTGCCGCCCCATGACGGGACCGTATATATATGACAATATATGACTGGCTTTCGCAGTTCATTAGAGTCCTCTGTCTTATCCATCCCTGGCTGAGTGGGCCAAAGGTCAGGTGAGTGTTGCAGGAAGACAGGGCCATGACGCCACCTACTGTTGCAAGACAGCTCCAGCAGTTTTTTACCACATGTGATGTCGTCAGCTGGGTTATTGACAGAATCAACATACCTCCAGGCCGGCACATCTGTCAGCTCCTGAACTTCTGCCACTTGAGCTCCAACGAAGACTTTGTATCGACAGGAGTCTGACGTGATCCATGTGAGGACAGTGGTGGAATCAGTCCAGAGGATGACATCTCTTATGGTCACAGTCAGCTCACTTTGCAGTAGCGAGGCCAATTGAGCAGCTGTGCTCTAGCCTTGGCATTGTCTGCTGTTTCTTTGGAGCAACTCTGGATCTGGCAGTCAGGAAAGATACTTCAACCTGACCATCTTTACTCTCTGCACGTAAGTAGGCTACAGATCCATAAGCTCTCTCTGATGCATCAGCAAAGATGTGTAGGTCGATGTGAGGATTGGAACTGTCCATCTCAGGGCTTACATAGCAACGAGGAAGTGAAATCTGAGAAAGATGATGCAGCTCCTCTTCCCAACTCCTCCAAGACTGAAGCACATCCTCTGGGAGTGCTGGATCATCCCACTCTCTTTGTTTGACCCACAACTGCTGTACCAAGACCTTGGCTCGTGTTGTGAAGGGAACAATGAAGCCTAAGGGGTAGGGCTGAACGATTTTAGGAAAAGATCTAATTGCGATTTTTCTGGCAGATATTGCGATTTCGATTTGATTCACGATTTCCTTCAAATCAAGCTTCAGTGCAATATTCACAATGTACAGTAACATTAAAACATTAAATGCTATTACTCCAATGCAAGGATAAAAACTAAAGACCAATGGCAGTTATTACAAATGAAGAACTAAAAGAGTACTTAAAAAAAGTATGGCAAAAAATCCTTAATTGTATTAATTTAAAAAAAAAAGAAGCTAAATAGAATACAAAACAATTCCAAAAAAACTAAACAATGTTAAATAAGTAATAAGAAAAACTAAATTCAACAACTCTTTACTTTATTCAACCCTACTGTATATTAAGAAACCTGGACTATCTTTTTAAGTGAATTTGACAAGTAATGGTAATAAAATAAAACTCAAATATCTTTTTTTAAACAAAGGCTGACACCACACGTCAGGGTGAAGTGCAGAACAAATAAAATCCCAAAAATACTTAAATCAACAATAATACTCTCTTCCCTGACATCTTTACATCACTCAGCATTTACACTCTGCGTACAGCTGTGGGATGGCAACCTGGTTGAAGTAGGTGCGGGAGGGAATCATATATCTTCTGTCCAGCGTGCGGAGGAGGTTTTTAAATCTCTCGGTGTCTCCGCTGCTCTTATCATACGGAGTTACACTGGCAGAACATGCTGTAATTGTAGTCTGTTTGCTACAGTGGGCCTGAGTATCATTTTCACCGGACTTTTCACCGGACTTTTTCGTCATGCAAATGCTTGTGTTGATTTTTCAAGTGCTGGTACAAATTGGTTGTATTTCCGCTGGATGTTGCAACTTTAGCGCGACAGATTTTGCACAGTACCTGTTTTAGGTGCACGTCTGCAGCCTCAAACCCGAAACACTCCCAACTGACCGACGTGCTGGTTTTCTTGGGGGTTATATCCCCTAACTCCACTTCTGGTCCAGCTGAAGCTATTTCTGAATAAGTATAATTAAGGAGCCGGTTAATACTGATTGGTTAGCGTGACCTGTCCACGAGTAGCATGCCGCTTCTGATTGGTGAGCTTGGCAGGATGGTAGGGAGACGGCATGTATGTGTAAAATAGTTGACACAACAGATCCTGGGTCAGTCAGGAGCGCTGCAAAAACCGCAGCTTTGGCGATCACATGATCGCGCTGTCTGAAATCGCAATTTCGATCAGAAAACGATAAATCGTTCAGCCCTACTAAGGGGTCATATAAGCGTGCCAGGACTCGGTAGATGTTCCTCATCGTAGGTATTGGCTGGTCCTGCATTTGGTATTTATACCTCAGGTGTCTGAGTTGCAGAGCCAGTGGAGTCCCAATGTGCGCTCTTGTGGGTCAGCGCCTGTCTCATTGATTCATAGCTCACTGCTTTCTGACCTGGCTTCTCTTGGTAGGTGGCTGATGACATCAGGGGTGTTACTGGCTCACTGGCGTAGTTCAAAGCCCCCTGTCGCCAGAAGGGAGGTCAGTTTGTTGACTAGGTGTCGGGCTCCATCAACAGAAGAGAGAGTTTGAAGGCAGCTATCTACATAGAATGACCTTTCGATGGACACCCGAACATCCTCATCTGGCTGGCTATGATCAAACACATGCTTCTGAAGAGCGAAAGTCGCACAGCAGGGGCTACATGTTGTGCCAAATGGGAGAACTTGCCAGGTGTACACACTGGGTGGTTCCTCGGTCTTGAGCTCTCGCCACAGGAAGCGAAGCAGGGGTCTATCCTCTGGAAGCAGCCTCACCTGATGAAACATGCCTTTAATATCGCTGCTGACAGTGATGGAGTGCTCTCTGAAGCGCAGCAACTAGGCCTGTCGCGATATTCAATAAATCAATTAATCGCATGATAATTAAAATTAGCTCGATAATTTTTCTGGCTGCGATAAATTCCATTTGCATGCTTGTTTGTTTTCCTCGTCTCTCTCTCTCCGGCCCTTAGAGTAACGATGAGTGAACCCTCATGTCAGTCACTTGTCAGTCGCATGGTGTGTGGGGAGGCGGGACTCCTGGCGTAGCCTACCACAGAGTGCAGCTAAAGAGCCGCGTGAGAAGTATACCGGTAGGCACTAGGCAGAAAGAAAGCTCGTTGCCAGTTCGAGTACGGCAAATAAAATATTTAAAATATTATTTTTTATTTCATAGTAGCCTATAGACCTGTAGAATAACCGGTAGTAGGGATGGTCCGATCGGCGGGTGTCCATCGGCGATTGCACGCATTATTCCCAGTCCGACCATTTTTTGTGCATTATTTTATCATTATTAAGGCAAAAGAACTCAATTTATGTCCATGGACATTATAATGAATAATATAGTTTGCATCCAGCGTGCTGCGTGGACTTCATTACATCTGCTGCAGCGCTGCTACCACAATGAAATGGTAAGTTTATTGTCTGTGACTGTGACCCTCATGAAAGTAATATTTTACAAATCTGCATTATATAAACTAACAAAATTCGTTAAAGTAAGTCATTTGGCGACTTGTAAGTCATTTAACTAAGTCTTACTTTTACTGGAGTAATCTACCTCGTTTGCACCTGTCATTGTAAGGTAAAACTTACCTACTAAGCAAACTCTCCCGTTCTCTCCTATGAACGAGTCGGACAACAACGTGTATCAAACATGAAGCAAAGTGAAAAAATAATAAAGTACGCAACAACCCCCCGTCCCCCCCCCACAACATCGCCGACCGGCTATTTCCTACACATCGCCCAACCCTAACCGGTAGTAGTCTTTTAGTATGCACTAGCATATAAACATAATATAACATACAAACAATTAATAATGATAAATAATGGAAACGTAAAAAGTAGTATTTGCTCAGAGAGAATGTTTAGCACAGCTGGCAACATTGCTACTCCTGAGAGATCCTGTCTTAAGCCACACAAAGTCAACATGCTGAATCTGCCATAAAATCTCTCTCTCTCCCTCTCTGAGAAATTATTTCTAAAAAGATTTTTGCATATGGCTTATTGAGGCATCTGTTTCATAACTTTGTTTACAAAAGGTCCTGGCAGTTTTATTCCAGTTCATTTTTTGTTAACAGAGACTGAGAGTCCATTTTATTTATTGTTTTTGGTTGTTTGTTAATTTATTGTGTTCTAGTGTTAAATATTCTTTAAAAATAAAAGTTTATTAATCTTTGAAAAGGTGTACCTGCATTATTATACCATTATCATTGTATTAGATGAAAATTATCTCAGAACGACAATATTATCGCTTATCGCAATAATTTCTGAGACAATTTATCGTCCCCCAAAATTTGTTATCGTGACAGGCCTAGCAGCAACACACCCATCAGACTGGAACTCAAGGTGGGGCCAGGCAGTAGCAACTGATTGAGATTGTCTCCCTTGTATGTAAAAGAACAATTGAAAACAATCCTGTTCTTTCCATTATGACTCACCATGTGATGAGGGATGAACCAGGACTCCGCTGATGTGTTCAACTCCTCATCTGGCACCTTCACAGCATAGCCTGCCTTCTCCAACTTTGCAATCTCTGCACCGTATACTGCTGGTCTCGTAGCAGGCGCCTCTCTGTGCGGAGATTGGCTAACACAGCCTCCTTTGGTGCACAAAGCTTGGGCATATTCTTCACCCTGAGAATAGGTGTGGCGTAGCGTTGGATCCCTCCTACTTCTACGTGCGTAGTCTTTGTCTCCAACAGGTGGACTGCCTCCTGATCCTGCCTGGAGTGTGTTACAAGCTTCTCACTTCTGTAAGGGATGACATCTAACTGCCACAATTTCTCTACATTCTGCATAAGCTCGGTAGTGGGAGAGTAGAATGAGAGATGCAGACATTGTGTCTGAGTGGACAGTTGCTTGATGTGCTTGGTTGGGCTCTGAAGCGTCCAGCCCAACCTTGTCTTCACTGCTGCTGGTCCCCCAGGTGATCCCAGGCGCACAGGTGCTACTGGAGTAATGAGGTGGGGGTAGTCCGACCCTATTAACAATAGGGGCTGCACTTTGTTAAAAGATGGGAGGGGGAGACCCTTTAGGTGCTTGTGTTTCCTCTGAAGAGCTGTCACAGGATATGTGTGCTCAGCCAAACCCAGCTGATCTGAAGTGTAAGCTTTATTTATCCTGAACGACTTCTGGGGCTGGTTAGCTGTGGATATGGAAAATGACACAGAAGTCCCATGCAGTGTCCTTAGATCCTAACGAACAGTCCTGAGGAGCAGATCCTCTGGTTCACCTGTGAGCTGAAGACTCTGAGCTGCTGCAGGGAGAATAATACTCCGCTCAGATCCATCATCGAGAATGGCAAATGTCTCTAAAGTATGCTTACCGTTCCGCAGCAATATCTTGCTCACTTTAAGCAGGACCTGACTGCACCCAGACCGTCTATCCAAGTACAGGACTTCATTTGTGATGCTGACGAGGCAGGATGTATCCACAGCTGCAGGTTTTGCATTCACGTCGTGTAGAGCTTTCAGCCTTCAGCACAATACCACATATTGCTTAAGTAACAAAAATAAAAGTCTCTTTATAAAACATATAGTGCAGTTAAACATGCTACCTTTTAAATTCTAAGGAAAGTGCCTTTTCCAATGTGTGTGGACCACAACTGCTACTCTAAGTAGCTAGCTATAAAATAATTTGGAACAAAAATTCAGTGCTTCTGTATAATAAAAATAGTAGGTTAAACAAGATGCATTTTCATTTCACAGGAAAGTTGCAGTACCAAAAATATCATGTGGAACACAACTGTTGCACAAATGAAAAACATTAATATTTCTCAGAAGCTTTAAGAAAAACAAGTTATGAAAATAAAATTACTTTTAAAAAAAATGAAAAATAGCACCCGTAAGCTAGCTGCCTTTGAATTTTTCAATGCCTCTTGCAACAATAGAACTTTCCACAACTGTGCAACTGATTGTATGATTTTCAAAAAAATGATTAAAGAAAACTGGACATGAATTGTGTCCAAGATTACTGTCCATTTGCAGGTGCAACATCCAGGTTCTTTTGTAGGAAAACAAGCTGGTCCACATGCACTGGTGTAAGACTGCTTCGCTGAGCTGTCACTATATCCCCAGCGGTGGAGAATACTCTCTCAGCTGCAACGGTAGTGCCAGGGATACACAAGTAGCATTTAACCTGTCTAGCCAAGAGAGGGAAATCTGACTCATGGGTCCTCCACCAGGTGAGGGGGTTCTCTGTCAGAGACAGTGGAGGGGCTTCCAAATATTTCTTCAGCTCCTCTTCAGCTCTGGTGCTGGCAGATTTACGGACAACACTGACCCCAGTAAAAGTCTTGCCCAATTGAGTAACTAGTGCAATCCTCTGCAATTACATTTGCATGGACTTCCAGCTGGTCCTCCTTGGTGAGGAAAGGCAGGGCCTTGAATCTGGGGTCCAAGAAGGAAGCAGTATAAAGCATGCGTTTATCCTGCGCACAACTGTATCTTTTTACTAGATCATCATGGATTTCCAGTTGGATTTCCCGAATAACTGGAGTGTCAGCAGCAGCTGCCTCTGTGTCTTGTAGCAACTGAGCATGCAAAGGAGCAATAACTGAGAGTGTAGGTGTAGAATCCTCGGACATGATGTGGGTTGCATCTTTCATTGGTTTCAGCGCTGATGCTATTTCCTCAGCAGTGAAGATGTCCGTCTCACTGAGTGTGTAGATGTCTTTTCCGCATCTTCTCACCTGTGGGGAGAGGAGCACGGCACAAATAGCAGGCTGCTGCTCTAGGAATCTCTCGATCATGTCCAGCGCGCTGTTCCATCGCGTAGCGACATCCGTTTTTAGTTTGTGCGCCGGTAACTGTAGAAGTTTCTGTTTCTCCCGCAGTTCATAATTTGCCATGGTGCTGCGGTGGAAGAAGCCAGTTATTCGCCTGATCCTCCCAAGCAGTCGTGACACCGTAGTTACCTTCAGAGCTCGTTGGGCAGCCAAGTTGAGAGTGTAGGCAAAACATGTAATGTGTGCCAAGTTGTCAATCTGTGTAGCGGCGAGTATGTTCGCAGCATTATCAGTCACAATCACCAGATCCGCGACAGTCAGCTCCCATTCACCAGCCACGGAGTGAAACATGGCATTGACATTCACGGCCATATGGCTTTCGTGCATAACACGAGTTTGCAAAACACAGGATTCGAGCAGCCACGTATCAGTTATATGGTGAGCAGTGAATGTCACAAAAGACTGAGCTGCTCTCAATGTCCATGCATCACATGTTCGTGCCACTCTGGTCATTTTGGTTAAGGCACTGTCGACTTTTCTTTTAGTCTCTTGGTAAAGCTGTGGCACAGCTGTCTCAGTGAAAAACTTACGGGATGGTATGGCGTACCTTGGCTCCGTTGTCTGCAACATGTAGATGAACCCCTTGTTCTCCACCACACTGTAAGGCCGTAAGTCTTTGGCGATGAAGCAGGCAATAGACCTGGTAATTTTTTTTGCCCGCGCGGAGTTGGCAGGGAGTTTGATGAGGCACTGCATTGTGCGTTGGTTTGCCGCTGGTGGCTGACTCGGCACCGTGTCCTTAAACTCTGGGTGATGCCTGATCATGTGAGCCCGCGCATTTGTGGTGTTACCGAAGTGCTTAATCTTCATTTTACACACCTTGCACACTGTGAAGCTCATGTCAAGCTCGGGCTTCCCAGGCATTCGGTAAAAAACAAAATTAATCCAAATGTTTGCCTTCAACGAGGACGGGGCCGGCTGAATCTCTCTTTCCTCCATTATTGTAGTTGTTTTGTTGCTTACCGCGCAAGTGTATGTTGACGTCAGGACGTCCCGCATACACAATGGAGGCAGACAGCCTGTAGATTTATTTCATTTTTTAAAATCGATTTTGGGCCATTTTATATCGATTCTGAGTAAATGAGAATTGCGATTCTTATATGAATCGATTTTTTGGCACACCCCTAATTTCAACCATTTAGATTAGAATTGTGGAGCTAGGCTTCACAAACTGTGTTTCAAAATTTCTGTGTTCAGGATTTATTGGGCAGGTCTAAAAATCACGTGGCGGTGATTAGCATAAACCCGCCCCTGCTGCTGTAGAGGTATAAATACATTCAGCACTACTACTACAGTCTACAGTTAGCCAGTTAGCTGAGCTAGCCACTGAGCTAGCCATTGAGCTAGCAGCAGAAAGCTCTCAGACGTAGCGTCCATGTTTCTGGTAAAGGTGGTAACTTTGATTGACAGGTGACACTTGGTAGGGGGCGGGGTTTCAGCAAACTTGGCGGGCACTCCCACAGTGTTTGGGAGCAGAGAAAGAGGCTGATTTTAAAACCTAATTTCATATATTTGGCAATTTTTTTAATCATTCAAATTTGGCACACTTTTCTGTAGTATGTCAAACTCAGAAAACATATTGATTCTTACTTTACGCGGGCTTTAAGCAAATATAAATGTTCAAAGCTTAGCTAACTACATACAAGAAAGCAGGTTCAGACTTCCGGTGGCTGCTCATACGAGATGCACGTGTGACTTCGAGCTCTGTCTCAAAAGTCCGATATATCTCCAAATTATCCTTTAATTCGGAAACATATACGGTAATTCACTCTTAAGAACTTGCAAGATGTCGGGACCTAGAGCCACAAGAGGCAAACCGACCCAAGAAGACCATACAACCAAGAAGAAAGACACGGACGAACCGCAGATGGACCCGTCTAACACAGCTATCCTGTTAGCATTGGAAGGACAAGAGGACCGCCTGGCGAAGAAAGTGAAGGAGGCTGTTGAGGAGATGCTTACCGGAGAAATTGAAACCCTTAAGACTATGATTGCATCCTCTAACACAGCAATTGCCAAACTCTCCCAGGACATTGCTACCCAAGACGAGGCTAGCAAAGCACTACGAGGCAGAGTGGTGGCTATGGATGCTAACGTGAAACAGGCTAAACGCGATGTGACTACCCTCCAAGAAGACACGCTTACCTTGCACCAAAAACTCACCGAGATGGAGGATAGATCACGGAGGTGCAACATCCGACTCATAGGTCTGGCGGAGGCAGCAGAGGGCGAAAACGCTATTCAGTTTCTTCAGCAGAATCTGCCTGTCTGGATACCTTCCTTGGCGGGGGAGAAAATTGAAATCCAGCGGGCACACCGCATCTACACCCCTCAGGTCAAGCCCAGTCGCCCCCGGACACTAATCTTCCAGCTGCTCCGGTACCAGGACAGGGAGAAAATCTTCAACGGCGTCAGAGCCCTAGCGTCCCCACCGACACATCAGACATCCAAGGAGGGGCAGACATTTACATCCAGGCTGCTGTTTTTCCCAGACTACAGCAACGAAACTGCACGGAGGAGGAAAACCTTTGACACCGTGAGGAAACAGATGGTCAACAGAGGTCTGCGTCCGTTCCTGGTGTACCCGGCTATCTTGAAAGTAAGACATAACGGGACACTACATTTCTTCGAGGAGGTCAACAAGGCCGAGAAGTTCATGTCCACACTTGACCGCTCTCCACACTCATCGCCTGATAGACCCAGCGCTCCCAGCTGTCCTGCACTGACTGCGCCGGCTGATGCAGTCATCTCTACGGAGACACCTGTTACACCGTAAACTGCTTTGCAAACTGTGTCTGACTGGTAAGCGCAAAAAACAACCTTGATTACTTCACATGAGGACCGGCAGCGCTACACTGATATTTAGTTTGATACGTTTTCAGTTATGGTTATTTCTGGTTATATTCTGATTTAAACTGGAGCTAGAGGTCTCCATCTCTCTTGATTTCTGCGAGTCATGTTCACTTAATGAAGATTCGATGACTAAAAACTACCTTATGTATATTTTACACTATATTACTTATTTAATTGATAGGAGAAATGGTGCCCCCCCCCCCCCCTCCTTTTTCTTTTTTCTTTTTTTTTCTCCCTTTCTTTCCTTCTCTCTCGTTACTGACAGAGTAAACGGATGGGTATCTACTGGATTACTACTGGATATTGGTTACTACCAGTGACGTGCGGTGAGGTTCATGTCTGGTGAGGCACTGACTTCATCACAATCAGATTTACAAACATATGAACCCTACAGAGTAGCTTATTCACCATTTGATTGGCAGCAGTTAACAGGTTATGTTTAAAATTTTATATCAGCTTTCTTTACACATACAAACTGTAGCACACAAAAAACACATTTAATTTAAAAAACGTTATTATGGTCTTACCTTTACTTATAAATGAAGTCCATGCGGCACTCCTTCTGAACAAAAGCATCGATAACTTTTTTGTAGAAGTTTTCCTTGTCTTCTTTCAGTTTTAGTTGTCCCTCACTGTCATTTATTCTGCAGTTAATGAGTCGTAATAAGAATCACTGGGATCAGGAGCGCCCCCTGCCATGAGGCCGGAGAACTGCGTGCCTCACTTAGTGACTTTTTGCAGCCGTTTTATGCTGCTCAGCACACGAAACACGCTACAAACACTGTACATTATATCATCAGCTAAACTATGGAAATTTAGTTCATATAGTAAAAGTGTTTGAACATGTTAATAGCGACATACAGAGAGACAGCTGTACAGCTGTGCTGTCTCACTGCATAGCATGCCAGCGCAGTAAACCAAGTCATTGCGCAATCCATGGTGAGGCTCGTCTCGCTGCTGCCTCACTGCGCGTCTCTTTTCAGTGTTTGATCAGTACATGTGAAAATTCAGCGATTTTGAATTAAAAATAATCTGAAACTGGTAAAGTTAGATAGAAAATAACGTTATAGTGCAAATCACTGGACAAATATAACCATTTATTATTTTTTTCATTTTTAAGTCTTTTTCCATGATAACAGGTGAGGCACGGCCTCACCTGCCTCCCCTGACCACACGTCACTGGTTACTACTGGGTTTTATGTGTCCATCCATTCACCTATCTACTTTACATATTTTTTATCCATTTTATTCTAGGTGAGTGCATGTGTTTAAATCTGTGCTTATGCAGCGCATACATATACATTTTCTCCCTTTTTTTTTTCTTTTTCCCCAACTTTTTTTTTATTTGTATATGTATTTTCTAGTATTTTGTATGTGTGTGGGTGTGCATATGTGTGTTTGTAGCTTGTGTATGCGCATATACATACATATATATACATTTTTATTTATTTATTTATTTTTCCTCTTTCTTTCTTTTTCTCTTCTCTCCTATTTTTGTAAGATTACTTCTTTGACCTTATCTCTTATGAGACAGTGGAAAGAGACCTTCCACCCCATTCCCTGCCATTACTGAAGTGGTCATACGAGTAGTACTGGCTCAGCTCCTATATGTTCGATTGAAGTTTATGCTGACTAGCATCACATCTTATTTCTCAATGTTTCTGGCTAATTCTGTTTTGGACTGATACGGACTCGGATGAGGGACGTGTGTCACTTTTGAAAGCCACAGGTAGTTAGTGGATATTCTATTTTTGTTGCTTGTTTGTTTTGTTTTTTTGTTGTTTGTTTTTTCCAACCTAAGAGTAAAATTCTCTTGCGGATGGAAGTTTTGGTTATGTTTCTTATTTGTTTCCCACCAAAGCCTAGCCGCTTATGTAAAACTCATTATACCATATCATGTACCCCAAGTTCTAAAGGTGCCCACTGGTGCAGACTTGTAGTTTATATCCTCCAGACCACACAATGCCGAGGGCCTATTTATGAATGAGCCTCTTAACATAATGTCATGGAATGTCTGGGGCCTAAATTCACCAGTTAAACGTACCAAATGTTTGGAATTTCTCAGACGTAAAGGAGTATCAATTGCCCTGATACAAGAAACACACTTGAAAACAAATGATATCCATAGATTTCAGAACAGATTTTATAAATGTGTTTCCTACTCTTCTGCTGCAAACAGGTCGAAAGGTGTGGCTATCTCATTTAACAGAAAATTGTGCGTCCATGTTGACCATTCTGGCAAAGATGATGCCGGAAGGTTGACGTATGTGTGCACTACAATTAATAATGTCAAAATATGTCTTGCCTCAGTATATGGTCCCAACATCCATGACCCAAGCTTTTTTACTACGGTTTCTAATCAACTTCAGGACGTGCCAGGCTGCCAGCTCATAGTTGGGGGTGACTTCAATCAGGTTTGCGATACAACTCTGGATAGATCAACAACTGGGTCTCTGAATCAAGAACCACCTTCTGGTATCAATTGCTTCCTTTCTGATTTGAGTCTTATTGACCCTTGGCGCTTACGTAATCAGACAACAGTTAACTATACCTTTTTCTCTGCCAGACACAAAACGTACTCGAGAATTGATTACATATTCATATCTCCTGCCTTGAATCAATGGATCAATTCTACCGATATACTTCCCATCATAATATCCGACCATGCTCCAGTGATTTATAACTTTAAAATCCAACAGAGTCCCAGTAAACATACACACAGATGGCGTTACAATACAACATTGCTCCAGAACTCTAAGTTTTTAGAGAGTCTGAAAAACAATCTCAAAATATTTCTTGAAATAAATGCTGGGTCAGCCTCTTCCCCCCAAATATTAAGGGAAACGACCAAATGCTTTATAAGGGGAGAATCCTCCTCATTTGCGTCCTATTTAAAGACCTCTAGAAGACACAGAATTGTACAACTCGAAAATGAAATACAAACACTAGAATTTGGCCAAAAGCGCAACTTCTCTGATCAGACCCACTCAACTCTTTTGGCCCTGAGGTTCCATTACTCATAATCCAGATGAAATAAACGATACCTTTCGATCCTTCTATTCACATCTCTATTCTGTTGAATCTATCCCAAATTTGACTGCCCTCACATCATATCTGTCAGAGCTAAATCTACCGTCACTGACAAGTTCTGAGGCAGAAGAACTCGAAGTACCGCTTACCCTGCCAGAACTTAAAGAAGCCCTCAATTCGATGCAAAGAGCCAAATCGCCAGGTCTTGATGGCCTGCCCCCAGAGTTGTTTCTGGAATTGTGGGGTCTTATTGGACCACTACTATTGGACTCAATAAATTTTGCTTTGGATACTGGCTCCTTTCATCGTGATCAAAACACATCACTTATAACAGTACTCTTATAGCTTATAGACCAATATCTCTTATTACAACAGAATTAAAGCTGTTTGCCAAGGTTTTAGTTAGAAGACTGGAGAAAATTGTGGGCAAGTTAATTCATCATGATCAAACTGGTTTTTTAAAAGGGAGGTTGGCATCGGATAATATCAGACGGCTTTTCCATATTATACATGCATCTGAATCGGCTGCGGACCCGGCGGCTGCGTTCAGTTTGGATGCACAAAAAGCCTTTGATAGGGTGGGTTGGGAATACTTATGGGTGGTTCTGGAGAAATTTGGATTCGGGAACAAATTCATATTAATGGTTATAACACTTTACTTTAATCCCTGTGCAGTGGTACAAACAGGCAATGTGCTATCAAAACCATTTTCCCTACAGCGCGGCACCCGTCAAGGCTGTCCGCTGTCTCCGCTGCTTTTTGCGTTGTCGCTAGAGCCACTGGCACAATCAATTAGGCAAAATCCCAGTATTTCATCTATCTGCATTAAAGCGACAGTACATAAAATTTCGCTGTACGCGGATGATATATTATTGTACTTTACAAACATCAGCAGATCCTTACCTCAAATACTGAATGTCTTCACTCAATTTAGTCAGTATTCCGGTTATAAAATCAACTGGGACAATTCCCTTCTAGTCCCACTGAATAATGCAGCAAGACAGCTCACGCTACCTGCTATTCCACATATACAGTGGCATAACTCTACTTTCACATATTTGGGTTTGATTATAACTCAATTCTCTGATATCTCACATACTAACTATAACAAGATCAAACTGGAAATATCATCTGATATCCACAGGTGGTCCAATCTTAAAATGTCACTGCAAGGCAGAGTCTCAATAGTTAAAATGAATGTCTTAGGACGACTCAACTTTCTTTTTTCTATGATCCCTGTCCCCCCACCAGCTAAATACTTTGATGAATTGCGCAGCCTAATATGCAATTTCATTTGGGATGGCAAAAGACCTTGCATTCAGCTCCGCACCCTTCAACGCCCAAAATCCTTGGGAGGTCTCGCTTTACCTGATTTCAAGTTGTATTACTGGTCCTTTCATATCAAGATGTTGGCAGCCTGGCGCGACGAAGAAGCAGATATATCCTGGCGACGGATAGAGCAGGAATTTGTAAAGCCGCACAGGCTAGAAGATGTACTATTCTGTGGAATGAAACCTAAGCTGGCATGTCGAATGTTCGGACCCATTATTGGCAACTCATTACAAATTTGATCTGATGTCCAGAAGCATATGGGTTGTAACGTTACACTTTGTAATCATTCCCCTGTCTGGTTTAACTATAGTCTACTACAGGGTTCTGGTTCTTATTTTAATGATAAGTGGTTCTCGGGAGGAATCCGCACTCTTCAGGACATGTATGATAGAAATGGTCTACTTTCATTTCAAAGGCTGAGAGAAAGTTATTCTTTGCCCGGATTCTCCTGGTTCCTCTACCTCCAACTAAGATCAGCAATTCGTGCTCATGGAGTACCCTGGGACACACCCCTACCTTCTCATCCACTAAGTACTTGAGTTGAGCCTAAAACATCCTATGCCGGCTTAGTATCAAATATTTACAATCATCTAGCAACGCAAAACTCCCGAACTCTTGGGGTGACTGAGGTCTGGGCTCGTGACTTGGAGGGTCAGGGCATAGAACTTGACTGGGACAATATTTGGTGCAATATATTTATATCTTCCAAGAACCCATCACATCAACTCATACATTACAAGTTTGTACATAAATTTTATCTCACACCTTATCGGCGCTTTAAAATGAAACTTATAGACAGCCCTAACTGCAGCAAGTGTAGCCAAAATACCGTAGGTACCTATCTTCATGTATTTTGGGAATGCCCTCCAGTCTCTGATTTTTGGGATAATGTGACTAAGAATTTGGAAAAGGCTTTGAAATTTCCAATTCCTAAACTCCCTAGTATGCTGTTGCTTAATGATGATTCAGTTCTTAAAGATAATACATGGCTGGCTCACAGGAAGATCATATTTGCAGGTTTAACTGCTGCCAAAAAGACAATTATCCACTCATGGTTCTTGACCGAGCCTCCGTCAGTCAAAGAATGGATTAACCACTTCAGAGGTATCGCCATTATAGAGAAATCACTGGCTGTAATTCACAAGGCCCGGGCATCCTCTGTGGAGGCCTGGATCACCCTTATTGGTTTTCTTTCAGATCCACACTCTATCTCATACCAGTAATTGATGTAACTAAGAGTCTACTCACTGAGTCTACCTATATATATGCAGGAAGTTCATGTAGTCATAGGTTTGATGTAATATCCGTCTGAATTTTCATTCTGGTTTCATTTTGTTTTTGTACAACAAAAACAAAATGTACTACAAGGCAACGGTGGTATGTACATAGTTCTTTGTTTGATTAGTTTGTTCGCTATTGTCTGTGAAATCCTTGGGAAATGTATTATGTGTACAAATAACTCATGTGACTAAAGACAATAAAAAGTTGATCACAAAAAAAAGAAAGCAGGTTCAGACTGTGTTACCATGCAGCTAATGCTAGGTTGCACATAGAGGTTGAGGTGATACTAACTCTGCTAACAACATCAACAACAAGAATAGGGAAGGAATTGCTGCAGTGTGTGTTGGTCAACTGGTCTTGTTTGCTCACTGCGCCGCTGCTAACGTTAGCCTGCTAACGTTAGCCTGCTAACGACGTACAAGTCTCAGTAAACTTCACATTTGTCTCACAAAGGTGTTTATTTAGTCATTAAATCAAAACACATTTGCGACTGCTGCTGGTTTTAAAAATGAACTGCAAGGCTTCCGGGATGCAGTGATAGAGAGAGGGCGCACATCGAGGCTCTCTCGCACCATCGTTTCCCATAAATTCTATTTTACCTCTGTAATTCGGCTATTTCAGTATGATATAGTCGTGTTATGTCTCTAGAGCATTTCTGGCCTACTTCTTTCGAGGAAATGAGTAAACCATCGAGAAGAACGGAGAAAAAGACTGAGACGCAAGCTAAAGATGGCGACCAGGAAAAACCCTCCACAGCTAATGCTAACGCCGCTGATAGCAACAGGCTGGACACTCTTGACCCCGCGCTATCCAAGGCCTTTCTGACCATGACAAAGCACCTCACTCAAGTGATCGACGACAAGCTAAGCCCACTATTACTAACAGTTCAAGCTAATGCATCCGCTCTGCAACAAGTTGGGACGCGCCTGGATGAAATGGAGGTACGGGTTGATGCGGTGGAAAGCTTGGCCGGCGACGCCGGCGGCCGTGTGCAGGAGCTTGAGAAACAGGTGCTTGTGTTAACGGAGCGCTTGGATGGTTTGGAGGACAGGAGCAGGCGTGAAAATCTGCGCATTTACGGCGTACCGGAGGGTCTGGAGGGAGGAGACCCTGTAAAGTTTTTCGAGGCCTGGATACCTAAACTGCTGAACTTCGAAACTAAGACCGGGGCGATTAAGCTGGATCGGTGTCACCGCCTGGGACCCAACACCAACTCCGACCAGCCCGGCCGAGGACCCCCGCCCCGCTGTGTTATCCTACGACTCCACAACCCCAGGGATAAGAAGAGGGTACTGGACGCATCGAGACGGGCAGCAGAGGACGGGAAACAGCTTCGCTTCCAGGGCTCGAGAATCTCCTTTTACCCGGATTATTCACAGGGGACCCTCCGAAAACTTAAAGCATTTGACGAGGTCAGGAAGCAGCTCAGGGAGAAGAAAGTGGAGTATGCTACTTTACACACCGGGGCACTTCGGATAAGACACAACGGTACGACAACGCTGCATGTCACCCTGGAGAAGGCATTGTCTTTTATTAACTCTTTGGCCTGAGCGGGCTGTCATGGCTCGCTTTTGATCCACAGCTCTAACATTGCCTGCGGCTCTGAGGTATTTTCTTTTGATGAGACACTTATGCGTCCTTATTTTGTTTAACTTTAACGTAGATGGGAAACAAATATATTTTGATTTGATTATAAAAATGGTGTGTAGAGGCTCGGAGGCGGATACAGACGGCTTACGTGGCTACTCTAGTGTTAGTTTGTGCCGCCTTCTACTGTTTTTCATGTGCCATCTCATTTTCACTGTGTCCCCTGAACAAAGTAACACACCTAATCCAAATTGAAGGCTGTCATACCTTTCTGAAACCCGTTTCATCATGGGTAGCACCACTCAATGTGAATGTGTTTTTGTTGTTCATTGTTGCCACGCAGTTCGTTATACTGTGTTTGTTCGACAGCTCTAGACTTATTTACTCAATATTCTTGACATGGACAGCTTTTTTTTTTTTTTTCCTTTGTTTGCTGGTTTTTTCCTTTTTGAGATCTGGTGGAAATGTACTTTGGACTGGCTCTACAGGGTGTTTTTTTTCTGTTTCATGTGCATAATAACAAATGTAATTGAATACCCTTAAAATTTGTTCATGGAACGTCAGGGGGCTGCACAAGCCGGCTAAGAGGAGGACTGTATTATCTTTTCTGAAGAGAGAGCATGTTCAAGTTCAAGTTCAAGTTCAACTTCATTGTCAAAAATCTATGTAACAGGGTTAGCACAGAAGTCTGAAATTGCGTTTTACCAGTCTCCAATGTGCAGTTAAAAAGACATGTAAAAAGACATAGACAAAAAAAATCCCCCCCCCCCCCCCACCACCACCACACACACACACGCACACGCACACCCACACACAGTGTGCAAATACTGACATAATACACAACCACACGCACACACACACACACACATAACAGCATAAGTACAATCAGTGGTCATAGTAAAGTGAAAGTGTAGGTCTGTGGTCTCTCTACAAAGTGCAAGAGTAAAGTAAAGTGCCAGTGGCATGGTGAAGGAAATGTTCATGGAATGTCATCCAGTGACCTTGGAATGTTCATGTGGTTTTTCTTCAGTGTGTTGATGAGTCTGATGGCTTGTGGAAAAAAGCTGTTTCTCAGTCTGCTTGTGCGGGACCGCAGGTTGCGGTACCGCTTCCCTGATGGTAGAACAGTCTGTGTGCTGGATGAGTTATGTCTTTGATGATGTTCATTGCCCTCTTGGAACAGTGTGAAGTGTACAGTTCATGGATGGCTGGTAGGGGTGACCTGATGATCTTTTCTGCAGTCCTCACCACCCTCTGTAGCGCCTTTTTGTCTGCAGCTAGGCAGCTGCCGTGCCAAACAGAGACGCTGCTGGTCAGGATGCTCTCAATAGCACCTCTGTAGAAGATGGAGAGAGCAGAGGTGGGAAGGTCAGCTCTTCTCATCCTTCTCAGGAAGTGGAGTCTTGTCTGCGCCTTCTTGACTAGCGCAGTGGTGTTGGTGGTCCATGAGAGGTCATCTGTGATGTGCACTCCCAGGAACTTTGTGCTTTTCACAGACTCCACTGCACTGCCGTTGATGATGAGTGGGATGTGTGTTGGTTGTTTCTTTCTGAAGTCCACAGTAATTTCTTTTGTTTTGTTTACGTTGAGAAGCAGATTGTTCTTCTCACACCAGGCGATGAGTTGCTGCACCTCCTCTCTGTATGCTGAGTCATCGTTGTCTTTGATGAGGCCCACCACTGTTGTGTCGTCTGCAAACTTGATGATGTGATTCGTTTCAAATCTGGCACAGCAGTCGTGGGTCATCAGCGTGAACAGCAGGGGGGATAGCACATATCCTTGCGGCACCCCGGTGTTTATGATGGTGGTCGCTGAGGAGTTGTTTCCGACTCTGACTGTCTGCGGTCTGTTTGTAAGAAAGTCCAGCAGCCAGTTGCACAGTGAAGTGCTAATGCCTATTGTACTCAGCTTGTTCACCAGATGTTGGGGGATGACGGTGTTAAACGCAGAGCTGAAGTCAATGAACAGCATCCGTGCATGACTGTTTTTGTTCTCCAGATGAGCCAAGCAGAGGTGGAGTGCTGTTGCTATGGCGTCATCAGTGGAGCGCTTGGGGCGGTAGGCAAATTGGTATGGGTCCAGAGTGGTGGGGAGGATGGATGTTAGATGGACCTTTACCAGTCTCTCAAAGCACTTCATCATGATGGGAGTGCGTGCTATGGGTCTGTAGTCGTTCAGTGATGTTGCTGGTGACTTCTTTGGTAGTGGTACGATGGTGGTAGCTTTGAAACTTGCTGGTAAGATGGCTTGGTTCAGAGAGGTGTTGAAGATGTCTGTGAGGACGTCAGTGAGTGAGTCTGCACAGTCTCTGAGCACGCGCCCGGGTATGTTGTCTGACCCTGCAGCTTTCCTGGGGTTCACCTTGAGTAGGGTCTTCCTCACGTCGGCTGGGTCCAGTTGAAGTGTTGTGCTGTCTGGGTTTGTGGGGTTTTTTGTGGGTGTTGTGGTGTTATTTTCTTCAAACCAGCTGAAGAAGGTGTTGAGTGAGTTGAGGAAGTCTGTGTTGTCCTCACATGGTAGGGGGGATGGTTTGTATTTTGTGACTGACTGGATGCCTTGCCACAGGCGTCTTGGGTACTTTGTGTCTGTGAAGTGCGAATTGATTTTTTGTCCATATGCACGCTTGGCTGCTCTCACGCCCCGGTGCAAGTTGGCCCTGGCAGACTTGAGGGCCTCCTTGTCCCCAGACTTAAAAGCAACGTTGCGTGCCCTCAGGAGCTCACGTACCTCCCTGGTGAACCAGGGTTTTTCGTTTGCTCTTACTGTAATGTCCTTGGTGACGGTTACATCTTCCATACATTTTGTTATGTATCTTGTTACAGAGTCTGTATATTCGGTGAGGTTGACTTCCCGGTTGGTAGTGGCCGCCTCCCTGAAAACAGACCAGTCTGTGTATTCAAAACAGTCCTGTAGAGCTGCTGTGGAGCCCTCTGGCCAGGCCCTGATCTGTTTCACAGTTGGCTTGCTTCTCGTCAACAGAGGTCTGTAGGCTGGGATTAACATAACAGAGAGATGGTCTGATGAACCCAGGTGAGGGTGGGGAACAGCTCTGAAGGCCTGTCTGATGTTAGTGTAGACCTGGTCAAGTGTGTTCTTTCCCCTTGTAGCAAAGTTCACACACTTGTGGTAGTGTGGCATTACTGTTTTCAATTTGGCCTGATTAAAATCGCCAGCGATTATGCAGACCGCGTCCGGGTGTGTGTTTTGTAGTGTACTCACTGACTTGTACAGAATGGAGAGAGCCTCCTCTGTGTTAGCGCTGGGGGCGAGGTAAACAGCTGTGATGTTGATGGTATTGAATTCACGCGGCAGGTAAAATGGACGGCAGTTAAGGGTTAAAAACTCAATGTTCTCTGAGCAATGACTTGAAATAACTGCAGCGTTTTTACACCAGTTGTTGTTGATATAAATGCACACACCACCTCCTCGAGATTTACCCGTACTGGCGTGGTTTCGGTCCGCGCGGAATGTTGTAAATCCATCCAGTTTAATGGCGCTGTCCAGAACGTTGTTATGAAGCCACGTCTCGGTTAGGATGATGGCGTTGCATTCTCTCACATTTCTTTGTGTGGTTAAATCCAGCGTGAGATAGTCCATTTTGTTTTCCAACGAGCGGACGTTTGATAGAAGAATAGATGGTAGTGCTGTTTTGTGAGGGTTTGTTTTCAATCTGTGTGTGATGCCGCCGCGGCAACCTCGCCTTCTCCTCCGGCGTATGCTCAGACTCCACCGCCGCTTCAGCTGCTTCCAGTTCCGGCTGGTGGGGGAGGAAGAGCCCGCTGCCTCGGAGGTTCCGTTGTCTCGGGACATTATTCCAAGACCGAGAAGAGATTCTCGATCCATGGCGAAGTTAACTCCGGATATATCCTTTGCACAGTTGTTGTTTCTAAGTCCCAGTAGTGTACTTCTGTCGTATGCGATTTTCGGAGACGATTTGGACGGTACATTTAACATAAAACACACATTGTTATCGGGAGCCGGCTTGGCCGCAGCCTCACAGGGCGCCGCCATTGATCTTGCATTTTTACAAGAAACCCATTTAGAGCAAGGGACCTTGCTAAGTTACAACATACCTGGGTTGGGGAGGTTTTTATGACGTCATATGCATCTAATAGTAGAGAGGTTGCTATTCTCATAAATAAGAATATTGCCTTCAGATCCACTACTTTTATAAAAGACAGCAGTGGTAGATATGTGATTATCAGGGGTATTTTGTTTGGGAAATCTGTTATCTTTATGAATATTTACTGTCCTCCAGGACACCCTCCAGATTTTCTCACTAAAGCTTTTGCAGACTTTGACGAATTAGCTTCTGACTATTCCTATATTGCAGGGGATTTTAATTGTCATATTAGCCCCCAGCTTGACAGGCTCCCCTCTGCTGATGGCCCACCTAGTCGGCAAGCCAAAACCCTCATTTCAATTTGTAATGATTTTGATCTTGCTGATGTTTGGAGGACATTTAACCCTTCTTTGTTACAATTTACATTCTTTTCCAATCCTCATAAATGCCACACTAGATTAGATTATTTTTTTACCCCTAAAAGATTGTTGCACTCAGTAGTATCTTGTAAAATTGGTAACATAGCAGTGAGTGACCATGCTCCAATTTACATGGACATATCTTTCCGAGAGATAAATAGATTTTTCAAGTCCTGGAGATTTAACTCCATCCTGCTGTGTGATGATGATTTCACCTCTCGTTTTACTGCTGAATTTAATGCATTTTATGCGGCTAATGCTCTTTCTTCTCCTAGCCCAGCTATCTTATGGGAAACATGTAAGGCTTTCTCCAGAGGTGTGATCATATCTTACACAGCCAGCAGGAGGCATCGTAGAACCAAGGAACAACAACATTTAGAAAAAAAACTGTCCCAAGCTAATGAAAGCTATTTGGCTGACCCAAGTCCAGTCAAGCTGAGGGAGTTAAATGCTACTCGTTTAGCTCTAGAATCTCTGCTTACCCTGCAATCTGAGAAAAACCTAAAGTTTGCAAAACAACGTCTATTTGAATCTGGTGACAAGCCTGGTAAATACCTGGCACGCCTTGCCAAAAGGAGAACAGAGTCACAGACTATCGTGTCAATCACAGACTCTGAAGGCAATAGATCTTTTGAAACAAAAGTTATCAATGATAGGTTTGCAGCTTTCTATATGAATCTGTATCAAGCTGAACATAGTGAAAATTCTCCTCAACTCATGCAACACTTTTTCTCCAACATTGATCTCCCCACGATTTCAGAGGAGCAGAGAACTATCCTAAATGCCCCCTTTTCAAAGGAGGAAATTCTCAACGCTCTAACCAAGCTCCAGTCAGGAAAATCGCCGGGCCCTGACGGCTTTGTATGCGAATTTTCTAAGAAATTTTCAAATTTGTTTCTGGATCTGTATTTAGCTATGCTAGAACATTCGGCCACAACAGGAATCCTCCCCCCATCATTAAGGGAGGCCAATATCTCACTTATTTTAAAAAAGGGCAAATGTCCTGAAAATTGTGCCTCTTACAGGCCTATTGCTTTACTAAACTCTGATTTGAAACTGCTTTCCAAATTGCTGGCTCTACGGCTCGAACGTTTCCTCCCCTGTATCATTAACACAGACCAAACTGGATTTATAAGGGGTCGGAACTCCTCTGACAGTGTGAGGAGGCTCCTCAATATTATCCAGCTTATGCATGAACGGGAGGATGCTGGTCTAGTGCTTTCTCTCGATGCGGAGAAGGCATTCGACCGCGTCGAATGGCCCTATCTTTTCCATACAATGAATGCTTTCGGTCTAGGTGATACATTTATTAATTGGGTTAGGATCCTCTATAATGACCCACAAGCAGCGGTCATTACAAATGGCTTAAGATCCAAAAGTTTCTCTCTGCAGCGTGGGAATCTCCAGGGCTGCCCGCTGAGCCCGCTTCTCTTTGCAGTGGCCATAGAGCCGCTGGCCCAGGCTATACGCCAATCACCCACAATATCTGGAATCTTTGTTGGAGAAAGAGAGCATAAGATTAATTTATATGCAGATGATCTGTTATTGTTTTTAACGAAACCGACCCAATCAGTCCCCAGTGTTGTAGACATCTTTTCTAGGTTCAGTTCCTTTTCAGGTTATAAGATCAACTTCTCTAAATCTGAAGCTATGCCACTTGGCTCTCTTAATGCAGTTCCTCAAACCCCTGACCCATTTCCATTCACTTGGTCCCCCTCAGGTTTTGTATACCTTGGTATACATATAACCCCCTCATTTGCCCAAATGTACAGCGCAAACTTTACCCCTCTCTTAGACATCATAAAAGGAGATCTGGACCGCTGGGCGCTCCTGCCACTCTCATGGCTTGGTAGAGTAGCACTCATCAAAATGAATATCTTGCCAAGACTTTTATATCCACTCCAGATGGTCCCTATTATTCTTTCAAACAAGGCAGTTAAGATTATCGAAGGTTGGCTGAGCTCGTTTATTTGGAACAAGAGGAGGCCTCGGTTAAAACTATCTAAACTGTATTTACCGAGTGATGCTGGAGGCTTAGACCTCCCGAATGTGAAATGGTATCAGGTGGCTGCTCATTTGAGGTTTATGGCTGAATGGCTGAGGGAAGATCCATCCTCTATATGGCTGGATGTAGAGGCTGCCCAATGTAGCTGTCCGCTCCGAAGTTTGCTATTTCTCATAAATACAACCCTAGTGAAAAGACTCTGCTCAAACTCAATTGTTCTTAATACACTGAAAGCATGGAAATTAGCAAGATCCTGGGAGGGCCGATCCAGTCTAACATCTCCCCTTACTTCAATTCAGGGGAACCCTGATTTTCCTCCAGGTCTTAATGACCCAGGGTTTAAGCTATGGAGAGACAGTGGTGTAACAGTACTCATAGATTTATTTGATGGCCCTGTTTTGATGTCTTTCAATCAGTTAAAGGAAAAACATGGCCTCCCCAGCATCACTTTTTTCAGGTTCCTGCAGGTGCGAGATTTTATACTCCGCCGTACAACTTTAATAACTCACACAGAAACCTCTCCAATCGAGAAGGCCCTCCTACTCAGCCCTAGACGAGGTCTGATTGGTTTTTGTTACGGCATATTGAGGTCCTGCACTAATGTTAGTACTGTGGCCACTAAGCAGGTGTGGGAAAGAGATTTTGGAGCGGAAATTCCTGCTGAGGACTGGGGTGCAATTTTTAGGGCTGCCAAGAGAATTTCTATTTGCAACAGAACTTGGTCAACTCAGCTGAGAATCATACATAGGTTGCAAATCTCACCCAGCCTTCGTCATAAAATGAACTCCAGCTTGTCTCCTCTCTGCCTTAAATGCAAAACTGAAGTGGGTGATTATATCCATTGTATGTGGTCATGTCCTAAAATAGAACGATACTGGTGTGGTGTAATAGAACAGTTGAGTGTGATATTTAACGTGGAAGTTGACCCAGATCTTATACGCCTTATTCTTGGCCTCCCGGACAAGAATATAGTTAACAGAGACCACATGCGATTATTTAATCTCTTAACTTTTGCTGCTAGGAAAAATATCTTGTTGTCTTGGATTAAGGAGAAGCCTCCGACGAGGAAAAACTGGCATAAAATTATTATGCAATGGACTTCCGGTTGACAGCCGCATGGAGTAGACGCACGCGTTAGAGCTCCTGCCTACCTTTAACTAAATCCACTCACTCACTCCATCATTTTGTCATTTGGGCGATTTGCATTGAATATTTAAAAAATGTTTTGAACTGAATTATATAATAATGTCTTCGAACCGCGGTAAATCTGGAAAGAAAGACGAGAATGCCGGTGCTAGCTTACCGGTATCGATGGCTGCTATGGCTCAGCTACTCGACCAGCACAGGGAGGCGCTGGCCGCGGACTTCAGGACCTCTTTTACTCAGCTGGAGAAAAAATTTGAACAAGTCCGCTCCGTGGTCGATTAACATAGCCAGCGGCTTTCATCACTCGAGCTGGCGTCTGATGACCTGAGCCAGCGTGTCACCGAGCTGGAAAACGTCTGCTCCAATCTCCGGGAGAGCAACACGAAATTGGCGGCAAAAGTGGTCGACCTTGAGGGCCGCTACCAGCAAAAGGAGCTCCTGATCCGCGAGGCCCGACGGAGGGGGAAACTGGAGTACCGCGGTCGGCCGGTTTGGATCGTGGAGGACTACTGCGCCGAGGTCTTGAGCTAGCGCGCCGAGTACAGGGAGGTGATGGCGGATCTATACAAGCGCGGCTTAGGCCCTCCCTGCTGTATCCCGCCCGGCTCCGGATCACACTTTCCAGCGGCGACAAGAAGTGGCTACGGTCGGCTGAGGAGGCACGGAGATACATCGCCGGCCTTACCTCTTCATCCTCCATACCGTAAATGACTCCACGGCACGGAGAATTTTACATAACAAGCACCTGTCTGTTATTACCAACTTCTGATTGGCTAAACTGGCCTGCAACTAGTGACGCTGTCCATAAAGGTGCCTTTCACACTTTTATTACACCTGTGTGACCGTGAGTATGTCATATTCGGTGAACTGTTATATTGATATGACAATATGGTGATATTGTTCATATTATGGTTATATTACTGATTTCTTCATTATATAATTGTTATTGTTCTCTTATTATTGCTGTAGTTGTTATTACTGCTGCTATTATTATGTTATTATTCTTATTGTTGTTACTATTATACTATAATGTTAGCATTGTAGTGATAGTAATTATAATAATAACATAACTCTTTTCCTCGCAGAAGAAATTTTGATTTTCTGGGTTCTACCTCTTTATTATTGTTCCCAGTATGGTTAAAATTAGGTTTTAGGAGTGTTTTGTGAATATTTACAATAAGATAAGGAGTAAGAAGATGAAGAAGAAGCAACGGGAAGGTTTTCTTTTGGTAATTGTATGAGCTTGCTGCTATGTTCTTTTGCAGCTGTCTTGGTGTGGGGTGGGAGGGTGGGGGGGGGGGGGCGTATTCTAAGGCTAATATTGGTTCATGGGCTCACACAAGCGCTGTGCAGCCGGTTATTTGTTTATCTATTGTTTCATGTTCATGTCATGGATTCATTACCTGGAGTTATCATACTATATGTACTCATCAACCTGTGTTTTTATCTGAAGGAATTGGATAGAGTATTAAATCTTGTTAGCTGGAATGTTAAAGGTCTAAACCATCCTGTTAAAAGGAGGAGAATATTCTCTCACCTTAAACAGTTCAAAGCAGCATTTATTTTTCTACAAGAAACACATATTTGGGGTTCTGATAATTCTCGCTTGATGTCACGGTGGGCGGGGCAGCACTTCCATTCTTCCTTCCAAGCAAAGTCGAGGGGAGTTTCAATTCTTATCGATCAAAATATCCCCTTTGTACACCACAATGTAATATCAGACACTAATGGCCGTTTCCTCATCGTTACAGGGAAAGTATATGATATAAATGTAGCTCTTGCTAACGTGTATGCTCCAAATGTGGATGATGTGAATTTTTTCCAAAATTTTTTCTCATCCCTCCCTGATCTGAGTTCATACTCTCTTATCCTCGGCGGTGATTTCAACTGTTGGCTAGATCCTGTGCTGGACCGTTCCTCCCCCAAACCTGAGTGAGTAAGTCGGCCTCACTCATTCGGTCCTTTCTTGCTAGCTCTGGTGTCTCTGATGTGTGGCGGTTCCTCCATCCAAGTGAAAAAGAGTACTCTTTCTTCTCACATGTCCACCACACTTTCACTAGGATTGATTATTTCTGTATTGATGATCAATTATTACCATATGCTCGTTCCTGCACTTATCAGGGAATAGTGATCTCAGACCACGCCCCTGTCGTACTATCCCTGGCTTTGCCTAACCTTCCTCAAATTAAAAAGCACTGGCTTTTTAATTCAATCCTGCTTTCAAATGATGAATTTGTGAAATTTATAAAGGAACACATATCTCTATTCTTCCAGCTGAATGCCACTCCTGATGTATCCTCCTTAGTAGTCTGGGATGCTTTTAAGGCATACCTCAGAGGACAAATAATTTCTTTCACAGCAAATATGAGGAGGAAGGCCCAGCAAGAACGTTTAGAATTGGCCAAGCAAATTAAGGAAATAGATCATAAATACTCTCTCGTTAAAGATCCTGATCTCTACAATAAGCGAGTTGAGCTTCAAACTAAATTTAATCTGGCTTCAACATACCAAATAGAACGTCAACTTTTGCGAAATAAGAGTCTGTTTTACATCCATGGTGACAAAGCAGGGAAATTGCTTGCTAATCAACTGAGAGGACTTAGAACAAAAGGGCATATCACGAGAATTCAAATGGGGGATGGGACAATCAATTCAGACCATGTGAAGATTAATGACACATTCAGGACCTACTATTCCAAACTATATACCTCTGAATTTGCTAACGCTCAATCAATGAATGATTTTTTAAGTGGCCTCAATATCCCTACACTTTCTACTGACACTAAATTGAAATTAGAGGAACCTATAACGAAGGAGGAGGTTGCTGCAGCTATTCTCTGTTTGCAATCTGGTAAATCCCCTGGGCCTGACGGGTTTCCAGCAGAATTTTTTAAGGCATTCTCCCCTCTCCTTTCATCTCACTTAAGTGTAGTTTTATCTGATTCATTCAAACAAGGTAACCTCCCATCCTCATTCTACGAGGCGTGCATCACACTTATTGCCAAAAAGGACAAAGACCCTACTGAGTGCTCCTCGTATAGGCCAATATCTCTTTTAAATGTTGACACCAAAATCCTAGCTAAAGTTCTGGCCCGTAGATTGGAAAGCATACTACCATCACTTATATCAGATGATCAAACTGGCTTTGTCAAAAACCGACACTCATATTTCAACACACGTCGTTTGTTTGATATTCTGTACTCTCCCTCCAGTGGGGCTCCTGAATGTGTCCTCTCTCTGGACGCAGAGAAGGCATTCGACCGTGTTGAGTGGACATATTTATTCGTGACGTTGGAAAGATTTGGCTTTGGTCCTGGTTTTATCACTTGGATAAAACTTTTATATTCATGTCCTGTCGCGTCTGTCCTGACCAACTCTCAGCTTTCACAACCGTTTACCCTCAGTCGTGGAACCCGACAAGGGTGCCCTCTAAGCCCGCTTCTATTTGATTTGGCCATTGAGCCCTTAGCAATAGCGATACGCAACTGTGAGAAGATTTATGGTATACGGCGGTATGGTGTTGAACATAGGGTGTCTCTGTACGCTGACGACCTTTTATGTTTCATTTCGCATCCAGATATCTCAATACCTGCCCTGCTGGATTTACTGAATGGTTTTAGCCAGTTCTCAGGCTACAAACTAAATCTGAATAAGTCTGAACTCTTTATAGTCAGTGAGGGGACGTCAGCAGTGGCATACACCAACTTTCCTTTTAAGATTGTGGAAAACAAATTCACTTACCTTGGCATTGCTGTAACAAAAAAACATATGCACCTTTTCAAAGAAAACTTTCTTACTCTGCTAAATCACACAAGACGTTGTCTATCGCAATGGTCACCTCTTTCAACATCCTTGGCAGGTCGAATTAATTAGATAAAAATGAATATTCTACCAAAATTTTTATATACTTTTCAATCTGTGCCAACATTCGTTCCTAAATCATTTTTTGACTCTCTAGACTCTGTCATCTCATCCTACATTTGGAAGGGCAAGTCGCCTCGACTACATAAGACACACCTCCAAAAATCTAAAAAAGATGGCGGCATGGCACTGCCCAACTTTCGTTTCTATTACTGGGCATTGATAAATAGCACTTCTCTCTGTGCCCGTCACTGTCTGCTACAATTTAAAGTTGTGCACAGAACCCACATATCAAAAACCAAATTGGCCCGTTTCTATCCTAATGTACATCCATGTTGTGACAAATGTAAGACAGACGAGGCTTCTCTTATCCACATGTTCTGGACGTGTCCTAGTCTGGAGAAATTCTGGAGGGAAGTCTTCCAAACAATGTCGCTCATTGTCGGCCTAAATATAGAGCCTGATCCGCTAGTGGCTATCTTTGGTACTATGCGGGGCACCCAGCCATATCTGACCCCGGCCAAACACCGATCACTGTCTTTTGCCTCTCTACTTGCTAGACGTGCAGTACTATTGAAATGGAAGGATGCTGCCCCGCCCACCCATGCGCAGTGGGTGTTGGAGGTTATGTCGTTCCTAAATCTCGAAAAAATACACTACTCTATACATAACTCCAAAGAAAAGTTTGAGAAGGTGTGGGGACCTTTTTTGAAACACTTTGATGGTTTCCAGACCCACTAGTGGCTTTCAGCATGTCTCTATGTCAATAACCCCACATATGTGATATCATAACCACCTATATTTGTATCATTAACACTTTTTCTTTGTTATTATTTACCGTCTTTCTAGTATGTGTATGCATATTTAAATATGTATGGAGATGCCTACTTGTTGAAATAGTATTGAAGTGCATATTGTTGTGTGTTTTATGCTGCCCATCTTTTTCTCCTCAAACTGAACCTGACTTCCAGCTACTACCTCTATCACTCCAGGAATGAAGAACAATTGATTAATGTATTTGAATGTCACCGCATATTAGCCTGTTAAGTTGCGTGGGAGGGTAAGGGCAGGGATGGGATATTTTGTACATGCATTTGTTATTGTGAGAAAATTAATAAAAATACATTTGAGAGAAAAATAAATTATTATGCAATGTATGCCCATGGAGTTTCTCACATGTCTACTGCATTCAACAACTGATACCTTTTACAAAGTATGGGAGCTGTATTTGCATTACATTGGTTCCAACCTAGCTAATATATTAACTGTTGGATATCTGAAAATGAGTGACACTGCCAACCTTGATGTCTAGGATTATTATACCTCACTATACTTTTTGCCCCAGTCTAACTGTGCTGGGTGTGGTTTTGAACAAGGGATTATTAACCAATAACTTGTCAATGTTTATTTATTTATTTTTTCTATGTCCACCTGTATCGGATATGTATAATTCAATCTGTATGCCTTTCCGACTCCCCTTTCAACCAAGCTAGAACTGTCTGCCTGTATAATGTCTGAGCTGTCCCTTTGTTTGTTGTCCTTGTTCCTGTTTGTTTCTTGTAACTTGGAAAAACTCAAATAAAAATATTATGGAAAAAAAAATGAACTACAAGATAGCTGAAGATCGGTCTGGAGGCTGCAGTGTCCTCACACATCAACACCATACACCTGAGCATCAATAAGAGGAACTGATGAGCTCAGAGGCATATGATTCCAATGGATTAGACAATTTGGAACTGATCTAAACTGGAAGCTGTTCTCGATTCCTATCCCGGCTGGTCCATCACAGATGGATTGCAATGAAATGTTGTAAAGGCATTCATGGTCCCCAGAGGTTGAAGCATAATTACTTTAGTGCTCCCCTGAGTGCCATGGTGACATTTTTTTGGGAACTGCCCTATAATACCTGAAAAACAAAGTTATTAGGGCCCGAGTGCTGACCAGCATGAAGCCCTATTGTATCTGTAAAACAACATACATGGGGGGGCAAGGGCCCGTTCGCCGCTGCTTGCAGCTTTAATTGTCTTTGTTTCTTTCATACAGAAGAGGATTAGGGCCACTGTGGGAAAAAAGTGAGTTCTGTCTTTTTTCTCAGAATTCTGAGTTTAAAGTCAGAATTCTGAGAAAAAAGTCAGAACTCACTTTTTTTTTCACAGTGGCCCTAATCCTCTTCCGTACTTTCAAAATGAGCAACACCACTATTATTTCTGCCTAAAAGATTATTGGTGCCTCGTTTTGGACGTTTGGATTTCATCCTTTTGTAAACGCCCTCTATCATAAAACAGTATCAGAAAATGCTTTATTTATTGATAAAAAATATTTAGGCTACAGTGCTATATTGGTTTCAGCCTCCATTGTGTCTCTGGAGTTCATTATGAGCTTTTTCTTTCTACTCTGTTCATGTCTGCATTCATGCTAATAGTAAAGGTTGATTTGTACAGTCAGGTGTGAGTATGAACTCTCTGTCTGCAGGTGAGGTGTGTGTGGTGCAGCCAGATATGGTGCTGCTGCAGGATGTGTTTGCTGTGAAGGTGAAGCGGAGGCGAGCGGTGGGCCAGCAGTCGGGCGGACCGGTGCTGGGCATGGCGCTGTTCTGCTGCAACAGGAGAGGAAGGAGGCTGGAGGAGGAGACACTGCACCTCCACAATGCCTCCTCTGAACACACACACACCTGGTACAACACCCTGAAGGAGCTGCTCACAGGTAACACACTCTCAGAGAGTCATGCAGTGTGAGGGGCAGGCTTTTCAAACGTATCCATTTTCAGCAAGTGAGTGTCATTCTTATTGGTCGTCGAGAACTTGGGTTGAACCATTTTTTCAGCCCAGGGTTGCACCACTGTTTCATAAAATGATACATTCATTTACCTAGTTGTTTAAAGCTGTGTTTAGATAGAATGCAAAGTAAATTTTTCATTTGGTGCAATTACATACAGAATCAAAGCAAAGATGGCCCGGGCAATGCAAACTGTTGTAAATACGCAGCCGCACAAGTTGCAAATGTCAACTAGAGTGAAAAATGTGTGTGTATCATGGGACTTTATGAATGACCACTGGTCTAGAGGGAGATAACAGTAGGAACCAGAGTCCCTGGTGAGTTCTGAGTTCAGTCAGACACTGAACTGAACACAAACTCACAGACACACCACCTCAGACATGGTTAGTGACTGCTGTTGCCCGCTAGCTTACAGCTAATGTGCAAAAATGTATTTTTAGCTATTTGGGGCAAATAAACCCAAACGAACCAGCGGTCAAACTCATGCGAGTAACATGAGAGGTTGAGAATAATATCATGTGCACACTTAATTTGAAAATGATCATTATGTTTATTAATCTTTATTTTACCTCAAAAGACCACTGAGAAGGAATGAGAAACAACAACAACAATGCAAAACAAAGTAGGTAAATAGAAGAAAATCAAATGATCGATTAGATTATGGTGAAGTTAAAAACATTTGGAATTACGGAAAAGGTCTCCTTCTTCTGTGTTTGTAAAATAGATGAAATCGACCTCCATTATAAAATTATTATCACATATAAAACTGTTGACAGGATACCTCACACTGCAAATAATTATAATTATATAATAATAACTGAATCCATGAAGGTTTTATATATTCTAAAACCCTGCCAGAGCTTCCCCCCGCTCCAGTGTATACTATATGAACCAAGCAGGAGGGAAAGTGGGAAAAGTCATTTGGTGACATTAGTTTTACATGCTTCTGTGTTTTGATGAATCTACCTTTAAACCACAGATATAGCCACATGGGCCCCCACTGGCACCTCCATGGCCCCATAACTGTCTCACATGGGGCTGCTGAACGTGATGGACTTATTTAGTAAAAACCTCTGACATGCTGACAGTAAGATTGACTGTTTGTCTATGCTGAGCTGACCTACACTGGAAACATGACTCAGTACTAATGTGAGTGTCACAGTGTAAGATGATTATATATATATACACACACACACACACACACACACACACACACACACATTTGAGTAGTACTGTTATTCTGGACTGACACTGTCTGCATTAAACTGCCCATCAGATAGATAAAGATACATACCTAGATAGATGGATAGATAGATGGACCACCGGATGGCAATGACGGTTAGTCCACCACTGACATAGAGCACATGGTCCTGAGATAATGAATCATAATGACTTAGATGATCCCCTGGCTTCTCCTCTAGTGCCTCCATGGGGTTGAAATTTGCATTTTTGAGGGACATTTCTCAACAACTATTGGACGGACTGTCATGAAATTTGGTTCATTTATATCCCACTCAAGAAAAGATTGTAACAACTTTAGTAATCCTCTGGCTTTTCCTCAAGCACAATACACTACCTTGTATAATTTGGAACAAAGACAGGTTAAAAATCCCTGGAATATTGCTCCTAACAGACATGGTCACAATGTAGCCATAAGGGGCATACTGGAATATAAAGCAAAGTCTACTGTATCTGTATAGAAAGAAATATCATCAACATGTATACATGAGATACAATTATTATGAGGCTTAACTAGTTGTTAGCCGGATGCAGTAGTAGCTGCCCAGATTAGAATTTCATTGTTATCTATTAGCCTATTTGTCATTCAGTTTTATGAGTCACAGTTACATCAGACAAGAGAGCTAATCTGCTAATCCCTTGGAACAAAGAGACAGATTATACACAACCACACGGGCACACACACATTCAGAAGTACTCAGTAATGTGTTGTCAGCAATTGAATCATGTTGTCTGAGAGGGAGATTAGCTAAAATACTGTCTACAATCAACACGTGTCTAGTTCACTATAATTCGCAATGGAAATCAATCTGCAGAGACTTTAAATTATAGCTAATGTACGCTGAAGGCCAGTCCAGTACCAAACCAATAAAACTAGAGACATTAGATTGACATCAAACTTCTTATCACTCTCATTGATTGTTTCCAGCTGTAGCAGACTAGTTAGCAACTAGCTGATAAACAGTGGTTGAGCCAGATATATTTCTCAGGGGAGTAAATAAGTAAGTTTTAATTCATGTGTCTCACTTTCATTCAATAAAAGGACACAAATGTGTATCCAAATGAATTCTAGTGCTCGTCCATGTCTGCTGAATAAATATAATGTTAACACGTTCACTATGATGCCTTTTTATGGTGAGAAGTGTTTACAGCTTGTTCCAGTAAAATGTAATTTCTGTCTGCTAAAAGAAAGATATACAATATATCTCTTTTACTGTTTTCTGCCATCTAGTGAGTGCTCTTGTATGTTGATACATCATGTTTAAAGTTGAACTGAATTCTATTGCTTATGATTTTCCTTTGTTCAAAAGAAGATAATAGCTCTTTGTGGACATATTTGTGGAAACTGTCTGTGGAAGTTTCTGGCCTCTGGGTTTCCTTTGGACCACTTCATTTAGGAGGAACCATCATGCTGTATGTTTTTATTCCATTTGGAAAGAGGAAAAAAGCAGGTAAACTGGTAAGCCTTCTGAGTGGCAGGCTAGTTAGCCAGCTAGCTAGCTAGCTAGCCTTCTCTCTGGAAAGTTGAACCTGTGCTGTGTCTCAAATATCTTCTTCTGTAGTTACACTTAATATTTTGAGTGCATAAATGTGTTCACATTGAGAAGTATGGACAAATGCAGTGCACTATGAGTACCCAGATGGTGCGCTCAAAACTGTCTAAAAGTTGAGTGTGGATCTATGGACACTTCTCACCTCAATGGTCGCCATCTTGGCTCTGTAGCAGAAGGGGAGGGACCATTTTGCAAACAGTAACACTATACTGTTGTCACATATAAACCTTCAGTAGGTTTATTGGGTTCATTTAGCAGTCTGTAATGATTTGGTACCAAGAACAATAACGGGAATGCTAACACTAGCTTGCTAACACTATCTTGCTAATGCTAGCTTGCTAACTACCTAATAGATGTGTTTGATTTGATTATAGACACTAACCTGTCAAAATTTGCACACTGCACAAGTAAGTGTAGTAACTGAAGGGTTTAGCCTAGCTTTCTAATGTTAGCACTGACTGCCACTCAGTGTTCCTTTTTGGTTATACACTTGCTGAGTCATTAGCAGCTCCTGCATGCTGAGTGTAGGGTTGCCAGGGTTAGGGTTAGGGTTTGTCCCGTATTTCCAAGTTGTCTTGAATGTAGCATCATCCCACCCGCATTCTGTCCATTGGTAACAAAGCACTTCAAACTATTATCAATTAATACTTTCTTGAAACCATATTTTAGGTAATGATATGCCACCACTGGCGTGCCAGCCTATCTGAGTGCTGTGTTTGCCCTGCATTATATTAAGAAGGGGGCTAACTAAAATTAGCCGTGTCTCTTTCATGGCTCTAGTTGTAGTGGGCAATTGACAAATCTGAAATGATACCAACTTCAAAAATGTAGTCCTGAAACCTCAGCACTCCGTATGTTAACCTGTGATTTGAATTATAACATGGAGTCACACAGGGAGTGCTCAAATGTGACCAACCAATGACTTACAATGTTGATGCCACAGCTGGTTAACTACCTGTGTGAAATAACAGAAAATAATACAGATATTACATTAATCACACTATAGTACTGACATTGTCAATCAGAACCTGGAGAAGACTAATGAAGGGGGCGCTATAAAAAAAAAAAAAAAACATTAATTAAACTTAATTTCAGTTTGACTTCAACATGTATCCCATAAATGTAAAGCTGCATGAATTCAGACATCTTGTTACTCGGCGACAGTTCTGGATTCTGCTGCAGACTGAAGTTCCCAGACGCTGCTTTCCCAGGTGCTCTGGAGTAGGCGGTGTCTGGCTGACACTTAACAAACAATAGTGAGGATTTAACTCACACACACACACACACACACACACACACACACACACACACACACACACACACACAGAGATTTACTTTTTCAGACCTTCTGTGTTCATACAAGTACGTGGACTACAACAGCAACTTTACACACTAGTCATACATAGGAAAGTCAGAGGTCACACACACACGCTACCATCGTCCAGTCACCATGGCATCAGTCTGACACGTTATCGCTGGTCACCTGTCTGTCTGTCCATCTGTCTGTCCGTCAAACCAGATTACCCACGAGGCCCTGCAGCAAAGTCACAACTTCTTTAAGTGTCTGCCTTTGGCCTCCCATGCGCACGCACACACACACACACACACACACGAATTGTTCGCAGGTCGTGTGTCAGCTTGCATGGTCACACTGCACATCAAACTGCATCGGCTTTTGTGACTTTCCACACCAAGGCAGAGGAGGCTCTGTATATGTGTGTGTGTGTGTGTGTGTGTGTGTGTGTGTGTGTGTGTGTGTGTGTGGAAAGTAAACAGAGTCGGTGGCTCTGCTGCTGTGCGGACATTAAGCCTATTTTCCAGCCAAGAGGTCAGCGTGAAAAGTGTATTGTTGTATGAATCGTGTCGGCGTGGAGACACAGCCACCACCACAGCTTCTTAACCTCCAGGTCTGAACATTCAACCGTTACAATGGCAAGCAGACAGCAGACACTTCCTGCTTCTACAGCTAGTTATTCTGTGCTGTTTGACTGTGTGAAGCAGCTGCACAACGCTGCGCGGTGAGTGAATGGCAGTCAGACTGACAAAAGGTGAACAGAGATGCTTGTATAGAGTCTGGTTCCATGCACGCAGTCACATGACAGGATGGATTGACTGCAGTTGTTCAACAGCACAACAGACTGACGGCCTGGCAGCGGTGTTGCCAGTTGTCGCCGTGACTCCTCCCAAATCAGTTGTCTTGTCAATCTAACGTCCAGCTTACAGAGCTGTTAGACTGGGTTCACAGTGACATATCAAAAAATTGGTAGGGGGTGGCAGTAGTCGGTCAAGTGGTAGCGTAGGTGTCATAACACAAAACATCCAACAGATAGTTTGTCAAGTTCAAACATACATACACAGTACTTAGCTACGTATACAGTAGGGCTGGACAATTCATCGAAAAACAATGGAAACCAACTTTTAGAAACTCTAATTGACTTAATCTTGCTCATGTCAATAAATGGTGGTGTTCACTGTTGCCATGACAGTAAAGGTTGCATATCTTTAAGGAATTGTAAAACTTGTCTCCAGTGATCATTTGAACCCAAACCATGGTCTTTACATAGTTCTAATCAAGTAAACTAGACATTAACCACAGCGTCACACCTTAAAACATCTTTATTTTACCTCCCTAAAGATCCTCATGTGTGAGGGCAGCAGTGGAAAACACTAAACTAAAGAAACTGAAACTGTGAAATTACATCATTGTTCATCAAGGGTGGAGATAATCCTTCATTAATTGTAACCAAGGTTAAAAGTTCAATTAATGGTGATTTAGATTTTTGCCATAATCGCTCAGCTCTAGTACACAGACAGATGTGACTTGCATTGCACTTGTGTAGAAGTAGATGTATTGCGGATGTATAATAGAAATAAATAAGAATGCCTTTATTGCAGTATTGAGTATGGTGATGGCTTTTGGATAAGAACTGTTCATGAGTGTGTTGGTGCATGCTGTGATCAGTCTGTAGTGCTTTCCTGACGGCAGAGTCAAACAGGTAACGGGTTAGGGTGAGATGGATGACATGATGAATAGTACCAGTACCAGTTAAAGCTGAAGCGATGGAAAATCCTGATGATAGAGAGCTTCTTGCTTTTAGAAGCATTTTGATAACAACTCTGTGTCAGATATACAGACACTTATACAGGCACTTATTAATCACATGCTTCCTGTACATCATCATTTATTACTAAATCTTTGTCACATTCTGCTTTTATCCACACATTAACTTTTCCACCCCATCCAAGTGTAAAATGTGTCTATTCTACTTTTTTTTTTTTTTTTACCAGAAGACAGTTTTCAGTATGAGCAGAATACCTCTTTAAACTGCTTTATGGCTGTGTGTGTGTGTGTGTGTGTGTGTGTGTGTGTGTGTGTGTGTGTGTGTGTGTGTGTGTGTGTGTGTGTGTGTGTGTGTGTGTGTGTGTAGCTCTGTGTTACATATTAACCTAGGGTCTGTGAAGCCATTGAGCGTATCCATAGCGATGACATGATGATAGTAACCTGTCTCCCTCTCTGTCTGTCTTTCATATTAGGGTTTGAGGCTTTATTAGTTTGTCAGGAAACACACTTTATTGTACAGCAGCACACACACTCTTACACCACCTTACTGTGATTTTAATGCAACCTGGCAACTAAGAAGTCCTTTATGAGAGAATCACATTCCCATCAGCCTCTGCTACTCTTTGTCTTTAGTGCTAATTAGCAAATGTTAGACCCATTTTGTCTTTTTTTTTGGGGGGGGGGGGGGGGGGTTAGGTGAAGATAGCAGGTCACCAGTCTATGCCACATAGACGTGGAAGACATCATCTAAAACATGGGAACCTAAAGATTCATTTGAGATACAGCTCAGAATTTTGTGTCAGGTTTTTCTAGCCATGAATCTGTAATAGCCATTGTCTTTTGGCTAGGCACCTATTTAAATTTCAAAGTTTAGATAGTATAAGGGTTAAGAACATTATGATGTGCGTATATGATGGCTATTCCCATGTCCAGTTATATCTCATTAAGCTGTTGCTGCTAATTTTTTTTTAAATTTGGTACATAGATTATGGAACATTTTAACAATTTTTCACCATTAAAAAAATGATAAAAATGGTCAAAATCCATCCAAAATACCACATTAAGACACCTTGAGGAACACCATAGAAAAATTCATGTTGTGAATAGGTATCAAAATATTTTAACATTTGGACATTTCTGTAAGAAATTGCTTGGAAACACTCTTATTGTCAGTGTTCTTAAGAAAGCTGTCGATGCTCTGAAAGCTTGTTCCTGCTTTTTGCTTTCATCAGGCATAGGTCATTTTATACAGTGAGGTCAAGTTTCCATAAATGATCTCACTACAATGTAGACGGCTACTTTGGGGACTCAAATAATCACATGTGAATACAGTTTGGCTCACCGAGTCCACAAGAGTCTCAGTTTTATAGTCATATCCAATTTATGCAATTTCAAAACTGTTAATGGACCCAGAAATAGTCACATACACTATTTTTAGAATAAGAAGAAATAACACAATAATACTGCATGCAAAACACTGCATGGGATTAGCATTAGGAGGGAATGTGTGTAAAGTGGAGACTGGTGGACACCCATAGAACCCATCTTCATTCAGATATCTTGAGGTCATGGCAGTGTGGCAGTATCCTCCCCACCAAAATGCATCCTAAATTTAAACCCCTTACCAACAGTCTAGCACGGCATGGTTGGTACAAATATATGCCTTAGGTCAAACTGTTTAGTTAAAGGGGCACATACAACCTGAATCAGCAGACATTTCTTCATTACTTTTCAGCAACTTAACCAGTGAGCCAGATTGGACCCCTTGGCAGGCCGTTTCTGGCCCACGGGCCTTATGTTTGACACCTCTGCCCTAGGTCGTCTAGTTTTCTATAATAATAGTGTTACTCCAGCTTTAAAACTGAGCCCACTACAGGCCCTGAATATAGATACAGATACTCCCATGGGTGTCTCAGGTTAAATCCAGCCTCTCAGCAACCAGCTTGGATCTAGATTCTTCTCTTCTTATTATGTGAGAACACTGACAAAAAGTGCTTGTTGCAGCTCAGTTTGATCAGTTCAAGGTTTCTCAGATCACAAATGAGACAAAAAGTAGCTAGCTTACGTGCTATGTCTTCACTCTGCACAGCAGTCAGATTTCGCAATGTAAACTTATTGGCATGACAGTAACTACAGGGACTTCTCACTCGTTGGTCCTGGTGGTGGTGACTGGACTGCTCACTCTCTCTGTTAAACATTCTAGCTTATTCACCTGAACTGCAGACAAATGCTGCTTAAGCCTCTTTAAAAATTCCTTTATTTTTATTACTTGGTGACAACATATTTCTTAAATATCATTGAATTATTTTAGGGCAGCAATTAAAATACATTAAAAGCAAGCATTTAAAGCACTTAAAAGATACATACAACATATGTATATGAAGTGCATTTTGAGGGAATGTGGGTAACATGATGGTCAATACATCCAGAATATTTGATTTTAATGGAATTACAATGATAACATCATATAGCTGCAATTAAAGAGTGTAAACAAGCTACAGTATGATAATGATAATCACTCACTGTAATCTAAATAATGTCTTTGTCAATCTCGTACACAAGAACAGAAAATGTATTTCTTTGATTGTATAATACAATAGGAAAATAATATATTTTCAATCATACAATAATCACTGAAAAGCAATGAGTTGTTATACACTTTCAATATAAAGATATATAGTTTGCTACACCCACATTAACTTAAAATGCATCTATCAATCAATCAGTCTTTAGCCTAAATTGTGACTGTATCAATAAACTCACAAGCATTTGAATTTGTGCTGCTGCTTGCACTTACATTTGTAACTTGCCCGAGCAAAATCTAGTAGATTTACAGAAGTTATGAACCAAAAAAAAAACACTAATAAGTTGCTTTAAGACATTTTGACGGCACAACTCTTACCTTGACTAGCACACGCTGCCCCAACCTTTGTCTGGTGACATCCACCCTACACGTCACCCCTAATGACCCCTTGCTTGGCTGGGGACATCCACACGCACTGAAGTATCAAAACCAGTGTGGTCTCCAGTTGAAGGCACCTCTTCATACTGGCAGGCATGTTTCCTACAAGTAGGAAGCAAACTACTATTCATTTAAATCCACACACATACAGAATACGTTTGCTGGCTTTCACAGATATCTAATACCCATATCATAGATATCTAAGTGCCTGCTATCAGTCAGCCTGGGACAGTTTGTCCGAGCTGCTGCTGACAGATGTGTGCTTCTGTGGACAGAGACGCTGATGGGAGGTTAGAGTGTGACACACTTTCATATTGCTCACATCTCTCCTCTGATGTTGATTCCCAGTTTGAGTCAATCTTAAAATGTTGTAGTTCTGAGTTTGACATACTACAGAAATTAGGCTTCAAAGTTGTATAAAAATCAGCCTGTGCCTGCCGAGTTCGCTGAAACCCCGCCCCCTACCAAGTGTCACCTGTCAATCAAAGTCACCACCTCTACCAGAAACATGGACGCTACATCTCTTTCTGCTGCTAGCTCGGCGGCTAACTCAGCTAACTGGCTAACTGTAGACTGTAGTAGTAGTGTTAGATGTAGTAACAATAACTGGCCACTAGGCAGGCTAACCACTGAGGAGAGTGGACTCTCCGCAGCAGCATGCATGACTGAGAGACCTGACCAGCAACAAGGGCAGATGGAAACTGGTGCTTTTTATCCCCTATCACCAGTCCAGTCTAATTGGAGGCATCCACTCACGGGTTTCTTTTAACAATATAATTTCCCAGCTAACCCCACAAACAATACTATTCCATCACATTGATCCCTACTGCTGTACTGCTGTTGCGCTATTTACACCCACCAGAATAAACAAACCCACTACAATAAATATACATATATATACACACACACACCAACTACCAAACCCCCCTCTTCCTATCCTCACTTGGTCTCTCCCGGAACCTTTACATTTACAATGATATGAAACAAATAAAAAGCAGTTTCACATGCAAGAAGCTGGAACAAAGAATGATTGAAGTTCTTACATAAAAAGAGCTAATGACTAATCAATTATTAAAATTGATCAAGATCTGTAGACTGTATCATTCTACTGAATCTGATTAACTAGGATCCTTAAAGCGTTTAATTGGTTGCTATTGTTCACTGAGTCCAGATGGAGTCTGCTCAAAAAAACGGATCTGTTTTTATCAACAACATGCAGGAGCTCAGTCTTCATCCCTCTGTCAGAAACTCAACACTTCTCCTTGACAACTCCGGGATTGTTTACCATGGTAACGGTTCAGTAGTGCCATAGCAACCAGCCACCGTTCCGAGGCTGGGAAATGATGTGATGGATACTTGATCTCTCTGTATATCTGTCTATCTGCTGTTCTACTGAGAAAAATATCAACAAAATGGAATGACATCATCTCCTGTGAGACTCTGTATGTGTGAGAGAGAGAGAGAGAGAGAGAGAGAGAGAGAGAGAGAGAGAGAGAGAGAGAGAGAGAGAGAGAGAGAGAGAGAGAGAGAGAGAGAGAGAGAGAGAGAGAGAGAGAGAGAGAGAGAGAGAGAGAGAGAGAGAGAGAGAGAGAGAGAGAGAGAGAGAGATGACTGATATGTTTAATGTGTGCCATGTTGGAAGTCACTGATAGACAGGTTTACTGCAGCTTTTTCAGGCCCAGATGTGACACATTCTGCCCCAAACAGCTGTGTTTAACCATCATTTTAGCTGGTGTCTGTCTGAATTGCTAATTCCATTAAGGGAGGATTGCTGGATTTACTTAAAATCACAGTCAGCATTTTTGTGGAGAAAATAATGAATTGTGGATGATGAGTTCATGTGTGTGTCTATTAAACTTGACTGGAACATCAATGAATATTAAAATCACAGCTATACTTTTCTTTCCTTTTGTGAAGACATTTAAATGTGTGTGTGTGTGTGTGTGTGTGTGTGTGTGTGTGTGTGTGTGGCTGCAGGGTGGCCCCTCACAGCAACTACCAAGAACTTAGTCAAAGCTGTGGGGTGGAGTGATAGCAGGAGGTGCTGTGTGTGTGTGTGTGTGTGTGTGTGTGTGTGTGTGTGTGTGTGTGTGTGTGTGTGTGTGTGTGTGTGTGTGTGTGTGTGTGTGTGTGTGTGTGTGTGTGTGTGTGTGTGTGTGTGGGGTCATTAACAGGGCGAGGTCACAGCCTTTTGGGAGCAGATTATAGCAGTGAGCTGGATAATGGAGCTGTGTGTGTGTGTGTGTGTGTGTGTGTGTGTGTGTGTATATGTATTGATCTGCGCTGGTCTATGGGGATTTATAATGCGGTCTCCAAATCTGCCTAATGATGAGCTGTACAGGAGGTCATGTGTGTACATGTGTGTGTACATGTGTGTGTACACGTGTGTGTGTGTGTGTGTGTGTGTGTGTGTGTGTGTGTGTGTGTATACGTCTGTAGTTTGGAGTCAATACCATGTAACCTACTGCCCCCCCCTCACACACACATATGCACACTCACTCACACTGTGCTTGATAGCATTGTTACAATCAAACATCCCTCCTCCAGATGTTAGAACAATATAGAAGTCTTTGTCTGCATTCATTCTTCATTCTCTGTCTTTACTTGGAGTCTATCTCTTTGGAACATAAGTTGTTGTAAAGTCACATATGATGTGGTGAAGGCAAGTTTGACCGTCCTTAACCAAACTAAGGTCACATGCAGGACTTAAAATCAGAAAGATCAGCTACAGTTCTGATGTAAAGGACAACATCACAGCTTCAACTAACATTTGTTTTCATTATTGATAAATCTGTTGATTTAGGTGATGAAGTGTATAAAGCTTGTAGCAGCCAATAATGTAATAACGGCCGATAACAGAATCATTTTGCCTGTTATAAATGTAATAAGCTGATAACATAATACATTTTTGCCAATAATGTAATACATTTTTATATTACTTGCTGGTTATTATGTTATTGGCCAGGCAAAAAACCCTTTACAATTGTAATAACTGGAGCTGATACTGTAATAATATACTAATGTCACATTATTTCGTGTTATTTACTGGATATAAAGTTTCACATTTCCATGGTTCTTAGTCGTAGTATTGTCTCTTTCAAATATTAATAACTATGAAGACCTGAACACACACTTACAAAAGCCCCTATCAAATAAATTAAACTTAAACAAAGTGATATTTCGAGCCAGACTCATATATATGGGATATGGATATATATCAGTATCGGCATCTATGTTGTCTATGTTGCACCCATGTTTTTTTAAAAGTTATATAGGTAGCATTTTATGTATATTTGATCATTTTTCTTAATTCAAGTTATGCATACATATGTGTTTTATTGTTTATAGGAATTTATAATGATTAAAGTTGACTGTTTCAGTGCAGTAATGTCATGTTTGATAACCACATTGTAAATACAGCAATGTCGCATCATTTTTCCTGTTTTGAATGTAGTAAGCCAATAATGTAATAACATTTTGGAACCAATAACGTTTTTGCCAGTGAAGTAATAAGTGTTATATTATTGGCTGTGTATTAAAAACCTTTACAAATGTAATAACATCATATGGCCTGACCCATACTGGATTTTTGGGGATGATGTCGATACCAATTAGTCTGTGTAAACCCATGCTCTCTTTCCAGCCACATTCTACTTCGCTCAGAAAGTTAGCATGGCCACCAAGACAAAATGTTCGCCTGAGATAGGGAACCAATCACAGAACGGGGAGGCAGGCTCAAGACGATGACTCGTAGAGCGACTCTGTTTCCATCCAGCATGGAGCCACGAAGCTGCAGCAACCACTCAAAGCAGCAGTAGATTGTGTGCTAAATAAATTGGAAGTCAAGTTCACTTTGAAAACAGAACAAAACTGGCTCTACATGATTTTTCCTTCATAAACAGGAAGTGTTC